>NW_026902385.1:600000-831573 GCF_027409185.1 Cynocephalus volans
ACTAGCTTCTGAAAGCTCAACCTCCGGGGAGTTTGTTTGGCAGAGATATAGAACACACTTTTCCAAGCCTGTTGGAAGGCATTTGCAGTTTCATTTCGCGTCTAATTTCCCAAACCAAACTGCTTGCAGCTCTAACTCCCTTCTAACTACCACTTCTTCGGTTCAGTGAGATATGCTTGATTCTAAACGGAGAAGCTTCTCTGACGCTTTTTCACAGAGATTTTGAAACTGAAATCTCCCATGCCGTTTCCACCATAGGCAGCAATGGGCTTCCCCATAGAACTTGCCAACCTGAATTCCTACAGGCTAGATGTGAGAGGCACTTTCTGCTGCTTCCTCCCTAACAGTTAAGCTGGCTTCTGAAAGCTCAACGTCCCGGGACTCTGTTTGGCACAGATATAGAACACACTTTTCCAAGCCTGTTGGAAGGCCTTTGCAGTGTCATTTCGCATCTAATTTCCCAAACCAACCTCTTGCAGCTCTAACTCACTTCTAACTACCACTTCTTCGGTTCAGTGAGATATGCTGGATTCTAAACGGAGAAGCTTCTCTGACGCTTTTTCACAGAGATTTTGAAACTGAAATCTCCCATGCCGTTTCCACCATAGGCAGCAATGGGCTTCCCCATAGAACTTGCCAACCTGAATTCCTAAAGGCTAGATGTGAGAGGCACATTCTGCTGCTTCCTCCCTTAGAGTTAAACTAGCTTCTGAAAGCTCAACCTCCGGGGAGTTTGTTTGGCAGAGATATAGAACACACTTTTCCAAGCCTGTTGGAAGGCATTTGCAGTTTCATTTCGCGTCTAATTTCCCAAACCAAACTGCTTGCAGCTCTAACTGCCTTCTAACTACCACTTCTTCGGTTCAGTGAGATATGCTGGATTCTAAACGGAGAAGCTTCTCTGACGCTTTTTCACAGAGATTTTGAAACTGAAATCTCCCATGCCGTTTCCACCATAGGCAGCAATGGGCTTCCCCATAGAACTTGCCAACCTGAATTCCTACAGGCTAGATGTGAGAGGCACATTCTGCTGCTTCCTCCCTTAGAGTTAAACTTGCTTCTGAAAGCTCAACCTCCGGGGAGTTTGTTTGGCAGAGATATAGAACACACTTTTCCAAGCCTGTTGGAAGGCATTTGCAGTTTCATTTCGCGTCTAATTTCCCAAACCAAACTGCTTGCAGCTCTAACTCCCTTCTAACTACCACTTCTTCGGTTCAGTGAGATATGCTGGATTCTAAACGGAGAAGCTTCTCTGACGCTTTTTCACAGAGATTTTGAAACTGAAATTTCCAAACCCGTTTCCAACGAAGGCGCCAATGGGCTTCCCCATAGAACTTGCCAACCTGAATTCCTACAGGCTAGATGTGAGAGGCACATTCTGCTGCTTCCACCCTTAGAGTTAAACTAGCTTCTGAAAGCTCAACCTCCGGGGAGTTTGTTTGGCAGAGATATAGAACACACTTTTCCAAGCCTGTTGGAAGGCCTTTGCAGTGTCATTTCGCATCTAATTTCCCAAACCAAACTGCTTGCAGCTCTAACTCCCTTCTAACTACCACTTCTTCGGTTCAGTGAGATATGCTGGATTCTAAACGGAGAAGCTTCTCTGACGCTTTTTCACAGAGATTTTGAAACTGAAATCTCCCATGCCGTTTCCACCATAGGCAGCAATGGGCTTCCCCATAGAACTTGCCAACCTGAATTCCTAAAGGCTAGATGTGAGAGGCACATTCTGCTGCTTCCTCCCTTAGAGTTAAACTTGCTTCTGAAAGCTCAACCTCCGGGGAGTTTGTTTGGCAGAGATATAGAACACACTTTTCCAAGCCTGTTGGAAGGCATTTGCAGTTTCATTTCGCGTCTAATTTCCCAAACCAAACTGCTTGCAGCTCTAACTCCCTTCTAACTACCACTTCTTCGGTTCAGTGAGATATGCTGGATTCTAAACGGAGAAGCTTCTCTGACGCTTTTTCACAGAGATTTTGAAACTGAAATTTCCAAACCTGTTTCCAACGAAGGCGCCAATGGGCTTCCCCATAGAACTTGCCAACCTGAATTCCTACAGGCTAGATGTGAGAGGCACATTCTGCTGCTTCCTCCCTTAGAGTTAAACTAGCTTCTGAAAGCTCAACCTCCGGGGAGTTTGTTTGGCAGAGATATAGAACACACTTTTCCAAGCCTGTTGGAAGGCATTTGCAGTTTCATTTCGCGTCTAATTTCCCAAACCAAACTGCTTGCAGCTCTAACTCCCTTCTAACTACCACTTCTTCGGTTCAGTGAGATATGCTGGATTCTAAACGGAGAAGCTTCTCTGACGCTTTTTCACAGAGATTTTGAAACTGAAATCTCCCATGCCGTTTCCACCATAGGCAGCAATGGGCTTCCCCATAGAACTTGCCAACCTGAATTCCTAAAGGCTAGATGTGAGAGGCACATTCTGCTGCTTCCTCCCTTAGAGTTAAACTTGCTTCTGAAAGCTCAACCTCCGGGGAGTTTGTTTGGCAGAGATATAGAACACACTTTTCCAAGCCTGTTGGAAGGCATTTGCAGTTTCATTTCGCGTCTAATTTCCCAAACCAAACTGCTTGCAGCTCTAACTCCCTTCTAACTACCACTTGTTCGGTTCAGTGAGATATGCTGGATTCTAAACGGAGAAGCTTCTCTGACGCTTTTTCACAGAGATTTTGAAACTGAAATTTCCAAACCCGTTTCCAACGAAGCCGCCAATGGGCTTCCCCATAGAACTTGCCAACCTGAATTCCTACAGGCTAGATGTGAGAGGCACATTCTGCTGCTTCCTCCCTTAGAGTTAAACTAGCTTCTGAAAGCTCAACCTCCGGGGAGTTTGTTTGGCAGAGATATAGAACACACTTTTCCAAGCCTGTTGGAAGGCATTTGCAGTTTCATTTCGCGTCAAATTTCCCAAACCAAACTGCTTGCAGCTCTAACTGCCTTCTAACTACCACTTCTTCGGTTCAGTGAGATATGCTGGATTCTAAACGGAGAAGCTTCTCTGACGCTTTTTCACAGAGATTTTGAAACTGAAATTTCCAAACCCGTTTCCAACGAAGGCGCCAATGGGCTTCCCCATAGAACTTGCCAACCTGAATTCCTACAGGCTAGATGTGAGAGGCACATTCTGCTGCTTCCTCCCTTAGAGTTAAACTAGCTTCTGAAAGCTCAACCTCCGGGGAGTTTGTTTGGCAGAGATATAGAACACACTTTTCCAAGCCTGTTGGAAGGCCTTTGCAGTGTCATTTCGCATCTAATTTCCCAAACCAAACTGCTTGCAGCTCTAACTCCCTTCTAACTACCACTTCTTCGGTTCAGTGAGATATGCTGGATTCTAAACGGAGAAGCTTCTCTGACGCTTTTTCACAGAGATTTTGAAACTGAAATCTCCCATGCCGTTTCCACCATAGGCAGCAATGGGCTTCCCCATAGAACTTGCCAACCTGAATTCCTAAAGGCTAGATGTGAGAGGCACATTCTGCTGCTTCCTCCCTTAGAGTTAAACTTGCTTCTGAAAGCTCAACCTCCGGGGAGTTTGTTTGGCAGAGATATAGAACACACTTTTCCAAGCCTGTTGGAAGGCATTTGCAGTTTCATTTCGCGTCTAATTTCCCAAACAAAACTGCTTGCAGCTCTAACTCCCTTCTAACTACCACTTCTTCGGTTCAGTGAGATATGCTGGATTCTAAACGGAGAAGCTTCTCTGACGCTTTTTCACAGAGATTTTGAAACTGAAATTTCCAAACCCGTTTCCAACGAAGGCGCCAATGGGCTTCCCCATAGAACTTGCCAACCTGAATTCCTACAGGCTAGATGTGAGAGGCACATTCTGCTGCTTCCTCCCTTAGAGTTAAACTAGCTTCTGAAAGCTCAACCTCCGGGGAGTTTGTTTGGCAGAGATATAGAACACACTTTTCCAAGCCTGTTGGAAGGCATTTGCAGTTTCATTTCGCGTCTAATTTCCCAAACCAAACTGCTTGCAGCTCTAACTGCCTTCTAACTACCACTTCTTCGGTTCAGTGAGATATGCTGGATTCTAAACGGAGAAGCTTCTCTGACGCTTTTTCACAGAGATTTTGAAACTGAAATCTCCCATGCCGTTTCCACCATAGCCAGCAATGGGCTTCCCCATAGAACTTGCCAACCTGAATTCCTACAGGCTAGATGTGAGAGGCACATTCTGCTGCTTCCTCCCTTAGAGTTAAACTTGCTTCTGAAAGCTCAACCTCCGGGGAGTTTGTTTGGCAGAGATATAGAACACACTTTTCCAAGCCTGTTGGAAGGCATTTGCAGTTTCATTTCGCGTCTAATTTCCCAAACCAAACTGCTTGCAGCTCTAACTCCCTTCTAACTACCACTTCTTCGGTTCAGTGAGATATGCTGGATTCTAAACGGAGAAGCTTCTCTGACGCTTTTTCACAGAGGTTTTGAAACGGAAATTTCCAAACCCGTTTCCAACGAAGGCGCCAATGGGCTTCCCCATAGACCTTGCCAACCTGAATTCCTACAGGCTAGATGTGAGAGGCACATTCTGCTGCTTCCTCCCTTAGAGTTAAACTAGCTTCTGAAAGCTCAACCTCCGGGGAGTTTGTTTGGCAGAGATATAGAACACACTTTTCCAAGCCTGTTGGAAGGCATTTGCAGTTTCATTTCGCGTCTAATTTCCCAAACCAAACTGCTTGCAGCTCTAACTCCCTTCTAACTACCACTTCTTCGGTTCAGTGAGATATGCTGGATTCTAAACGGAGAAGCTTCTCTGACGCTTTTTCACAGAGATTTTGAAACTGAAATCTCCCATGCCGTTTCCACCATAGGCAGCAATGGGCTTCCCCATAGAACTTGCCAACCTGAATTCCTAAAGGCTAGATGTGAGAGGCACATTCTGCTGCTTCCTCCCTTAGAGTTAAACTTGCTTCTGAAAGCTCAACCTCCGGGGAGTTTGTTTGGCAGAGATATAGAACACACTTTTCCAAGCCTGTTGGAAGGCATTTGCAGTTTCATTTCGCGTCTAATTTCCCAAACCAAACTGCTTGCAGCTCTAACTCCCTTCTAACTACCACTTCTTCGGTTCAGTGAGATATGCTGGATTCTAAACGGAGAAGCTTCTCTGACGCTTTTTCACAGAGATTTTGAAACTGAAATTTCCAAACCCGTTTCCAACGAAGGCGCCAATGGGCTTCCCCATAGAACTTGCCAACCTGAATTCCTACAGGCTAGATGTGAGAGGCACATTCTGCTGCTTCCTCCCTTAGAGTTAAACTAGCTTCTGAAAGCTCAACCTCCGGGGAGTTTGTTTGGCAGAGATATAGAACACACTTTTCCAAGCCTGTTGGAAGGCATTTGCAGTTTCATTTCGCGTCTAATTTCCCAAACCAAACTGCTTGCAGCTCTAACTCCCTTCTAACTACCACTTCTTCGGTTCAGTGAGATATGCTGGATTCTAAACGGAGAAGCTTCTCTGACGCTTTTTCACAGAGATTTTGAAACTGAAATCTCCCATGCCGTTTCCACCATAGGCAGCAATGGGCTTCCCCATAGAACTTGCCAACCTGAATTCCTACAGGCTAGATGTGAGAGGCACATTCTGCTGCTTCCTCCCTTAGAGTTAAACTTGCTTCTGAAAGCTCAACCTCCGGGGAGTTTGTTTGGCAGAGATATAGAACACACTTTTCCAAGCCTGTTGGAAGGCCTTTGCAGTGTCATTTCGCATCTAATTTCCCAAACCAAACTGCTTGCAGCTCTAACTCCCTTCTAACTACCACTTCTTCGGTTCAGTGAGATATGCTGGATTCTAAACGGAGAAGCTTCTCTGACGCTTTTTCACAGAGATTTTGAAACTGAAATGTCCCATGCCGTTTCCACCATAGGCAGCAATGGGCTTCCCCATAGAACTTGCCAACCTGAATTCCTACAGGCTAGATGTGAGAGGCACATTCTGCTGCTTCCTCCCTTAGAGTTAAACTAGCTTCTGAAAGCTCAACCTCCGGGGAGTTTGTTTGGCAGAGATATAGAACACACTTTTCCAAGCCTGTTGGAAGGCATTTGCAGTTTCATTTCGCGTCTAATTTCCCAAACCAAACTGCTTGCAGCTCTAACTCCCTTCTAACTACCACTTCTTCGGTTCAGTGAGATATGCTTGATTCTAAACGGAGAAGCTTCTCTGACGCTTTTTCACAGAGATTTTGAAACTGAAATCTCCCATGCCGTTTCCACCATAGGCAGCAATGGGCTTCCCCATAGAACTTGCCAACCTGAATTCCTACAGGCTAGATGTGAGAGGCACATTCTGCTGCTTCCTCCCTAACAGTTAAGCTTGCTTCTGAAAGCTCAACCTCCGGGGACTCTGTTTGGCACAGATATAGAACACACTTTTCCAAGCCTGTTGGAAGGCATTTGCAGTTTCATTTCGCGTCTAATTTCCCAAACCAAACTGCTTGCAGCTCTAACTCCCTTCTAACTACCACTTCTTCGGTTCAGTGAGATATGCTGGATTCTAAACGGAGAAGCTTCTCTGACGCTTTTTCACAGAGATTTTGAAACTGAAATCTCCCATGCCGTTTCCACCATAGGCAGCAATGGGCTTCCCCATAGAACTTGCCAACCTGAATTCCTACAGGCTAGATGTGAGAGGCACTTTCTGCTGCTTCCTCCCTTAGAGTTAAACTTGCTTCTGAAAGCTCAACCTCCGGGGAGTTTGTTTGGCAGAGATATAGAACACACTTTTCCAAGCCTGTTGGAAGGCATTTGCAGTTTCATTTCGCGTCTAATTTCCCAAACCAAACTGCTTGCAGCTCTAACTCCCTTCTAACTACCACTTCTTCGGTTCAGTGAGATATGCTTGATTCTAAACGGAGAAGATTCTCTGACGCTTTTTCACAGAGATTTTGAAACTGAAATCTCCCATGCCGTTTCCACCATAGGCAGCAATGGGCTTCCCCATAGAACTTGCCAACCTGAATTCCTACAGGCTAGATGTGAGAGGCACATTCTGCTGCTTCCTCCCTTAGAGTTAAACTTGCTTCTGAAAGCTCAACCTCCGGGGAGTTTGTTTGGCAGAGATATAGAACACACTTTTCCAAGCCTGTTGGAAGGCATTTGCAGTTTCATTTCGCGTCTAATTTCCCAAACCAAACTGCTTGCAGCTCTAACTCCCTTCTAACTACCACTTCTTCGGTTCAGTGAGATATGCTGGATTCTAAACGGAGAAGCTTCTCTGACGCTTTTTCACAGAGATTTTGAAACTGAAATTTCCAAACCCGTTTCCAACGAAGGCGCCAATGGGCTTCCCCATAGAACTTGCCAACCTGAATTCCTACAGGCTAGATGTGAGAGGCACATTCTGCTGCTTCCTCCCTTAGAGTTAAACTAGCTTCTGAAAGCTCAACCTCCGGGGAGTTTGTTTGGCAGAGATAGAGAACACACTTTTCCAAGCCTGTTGGAAGGCCTTTGCAGTGTCATTTCGCATCTAATTTCCCAAACCAAACTGCTTGCAGCTCTAACTCCCTTCTAACTACCACTTCTTCGGTTCAGTGAGATATGCTGGATTCTAAACGGAGAAGCTTCTCTGACGCTTTTATACAGAGATTTTGAAACTGAAATCTCCCATGCCGTTTCCACCATAGGCAGCAATGGGCTTCCCCATAGAACTTGCCAACCTGAATTCCTAAAGGCTAGATGTGAGAGGCACATTCTGCTGCTTCCTCCCTTAGAGTTAAACTTGCTTCTGAAAGCTCAACCTCCGGGGAGTTTGTTTGGCAGAGATATAGAACACACTTTTCCAAGCCTGTTGGAAGGCATTTGCAGTTTCATTTCGCGTCTAATTTCCCAAACCAAACTGCTTGCAGCTCTAACTCCCTTCTAACTACCACTTCTTCGGTTCAGTGAGATATGCTGGATTCTAAACGGAGAAGCTTCTCTGACGCTTTTTCACAGAGATTTTGAAACTGAAATTTCCAAACCCGTTTCCAACGAAGGCGCCAATGGGCTTCCCCATAGAACTTGCCAACCTGAATTCCTACAGGCTAGATGTGAGAGGCACATTCTGCTGCTTCCTCCCTTAGAGTTAAACTAGCTTCTGAAAGCTCAACCTCCGGGGAGTTTGTTTGGCAGAGATATAGAACACACTTTTCCAAGCCTGTTGGAAGGCATTTGCAGTTTCATTTCGCGTCTAATTTCCCAAACCAAACTGCTTGCAGCTCTAACTGCCTTCTAACTACCACTTCTTCGGTTCAGTGAGATATGCTGGATTCTAAACGGAGAAGCTTCTCTGACGCTTTTTCACAGAGATTTTGAAACTGAAATCTCCCATGCCGTTTCCACCATAGGCAGCAATGGGCTTCCCCATAGAACTTGCCAACCTGAATTCCTACAGGCTAGATGTGAGAGGCACATTCTGCTGCTTCCTCCATTAGAGTTAAACTTGCTTCTGAAAGCTCAACCTCCGGGGAGTTTGTTTGGCAGAGATATAGAACACACTTTTCCAAGCCTGTTGGAAGGCATTTGCAGTTTCATTTCGCGTCTAATTTCCCAAACCAAACTGCTTGCAGCTCTAACTCCCTTCTAACTACCACTTCTTCGGTTCAGTGAGATATGCTGGATTCTAAACGGAGAAGCTTCTCTGACGCTTTTTCACAGAGGTTTTGAAACGGAAATTTCCAAACCCGTTTCCAACGAAGGCGCCAATGGGCTTCCCCATAGACCTTGCCAACCTGAATTCCTACAGGCTAGATGTGAGAGGCTCATTCTGCTGCTTCCTCCCTTAGAGTTAAACTAGCTTCTGAAAGCTCAACCTCCGGGGAGTTTGTTTGGCAGAGATATAGAACACACTTTTCCAAGCCTGTTGGAAGGCATTTGCAGTTTCATTTCGCGTCTAATTTCCCAAACCAAACTGCTTGCAGCTCTAACTCCCTTCTAACTACCACTTCTTCGGTTCAGTGAGATATGCTGGATTCTAAACGGAGAAGCTTCTCTGACGCTTTTTCACAGAGATTTTGAAACTGAAATCTCCCATGCCGTTTCCACCATAGGCAGCAATGGGCTTCCCCATAGAACTTGCCAACCTGAATTCCTAAAGGCTAGATGTGAGAGGCACATTCTGCTGCTTCCTCCCTTAGAGTTAAACTTGCTTCTGAAAGCTCAACCTCCGGGGAGTTTGTTTGGCAGAGATATAGAACACACTTTTCCAAGCCTGTTGGAAGGCATTTGCAGTTTCATTTCGCGTCTAATTTCCCAAACCAAACTGCTTGCAGCTCTAACTCCCTTCTAACTACCACTTCTTCGGTTCAGTGAGATATGCTGGATTCTAAACGGAGAAGCTTCTCTGACGCTTTTTCACAGAGATTTTGAAACTGAACTTTCCAAACCCGTTTCCAACGAAGGCGCCAATGTGCTTCCCCATAGAACTTGCCAACCTGAATTCCTACAGGCTAGATGTGAGAGGCACATTCTGCTGCTTCCTCCCTTAGAGTTAAACTAGCTTCTGAAAGCTCAACCTCCGGGGAGTTTGTTTGGCAGAGATATAGAACACACTTTTCCAAGCCTGTTGGAAGGCATTTGCAGTTTCATTTCGCGTCTAATTTCCCAAACCAAACTGCTTGCAGCTCTAACTCCCTTCTAACTACCACTTCTTCGGTTCAGTGAGATATGCTGGATTCTAAACGGAGAAGCTTCTCTGACGCTTTTTCACAGAGATTTTGAAACTGAAATCTCCCATGCCGTTTCCAACGAAGGCGCCAATGGGCTTCCCCATAGAACTTGCCAACCTGAATTCCTACAGGCTAGATGTGAGAGGCACATTCTGCTGCTTCCTCCCTTAGAGTTAAACTTGCTTCTGAAAGCTCAACCTCCGGGGAGTTTGTTTGGCAGAGATATAGAACACACTTTTCCAAGCCTGTTGGAAGGCCTTTGCAGTGTCATTTCGCATCTAATTTCCCAAACCAAACTGCTTGCAGCTCTAACTCCCTTCTAACTACCACTTCTTCGGTTCAGTGAGATATGCTGGATTCTAAACGGAGAAGCTTCTCTGACGCTTTTTCACAGAGATTTTGAAACTGAAATGTCCCATGCCGTTTCCACCATAGGCAGCAATGGGCTTCCCCATAGAACTTGCCAACCTGAATTCCTACAGGCTAGATGTGAGAGGCACATTCTGCTGCTTCCTCCCTTAGAGTTAAACTAGCTTCTGAAAGCTCAACCTCCGGGGAGTTTGTTTGGCAGAGATATAGAACACACTTTTCCAAGCCTGTTGGAAGGCATTTGCAGTTTCATTTCGCGTCTAATTTCCCAAACCAAACTGCTTGCAGCTCTAACTGCCTTCTAACTACCACTTCTTCGGTTCAGTGAGATATGTTGGATTCTAAACGGAGAAGCTTCTCTGACGCTTTTTCACAGAGATTTTGAAACTGAAATCTCCCATGCCGTTTCCACCATAGGCAGCAATGGGCTTCCCCATAGAACTTGCCAACCTGAATTCCTACAGGCTAGATGTGAGAGGCACATTCTGCTGCTTCCTCCCTAAGAGTTAAGCTTGCTTCTGAAAGCTCAACCTTTGGGGAGTCTGTTTGGCAGAGATATAGAACACACTTTTCCAAGCCTGTTGGAAGGCCTTTGCAGTGTCATTTCGCATCTAATTTCCCAAACCAAACTGCTTGCAGCTCTAACTCCCTTCTAACTACCACTTCTTCGGTTCAGTGAGATATGCTGGATTCTAAACGGAGAAGCTTCTCTGACGCTTTTTCACAGAGATTTTGAAACTGAAATCTCCCATGCCGTTTCCACCATAGGCAGCAATGGGCTTCCCCATAGAACTTGCCAACCTGAATTCCTACAGGCTAGATGTGAGAGGCACATTCTGCTGCTTCCTCCCTTAGAGTTAAACTTGCTTCTGAAAGCTCAACCTCCGGGGAGTTTGTTTGGCAGAGATATAGAACACACTTTTCCAAGCCTGTTGGAAGGCATTTGCAGTTTCATTTCGCGTCTAATTTCCCAAACCAAACTGCTTGCAGCTCTAACTCCCTTCTAACTACCACTTCTTCGGTTCAGTGAGATATGCTGGATTCTAAACGGAGAAGCTTCTCTGACGCTTTTTCACAGAGATTTTGAAACTGAAATTTCCAAACCCGTTTCCAACGAAGGCGCCAATGGGCTTCCCCATAGAACTTGCCAACCTGAATTCCTACAGGCTAGATGTGAGAGGCACATTCTGCTGCTTCCTCTCTTAGAGTTAAACTAGCTTCTGAAAGCTCAACCTCCGGGGAGTTTGTTTGGCAGAGATATAGAACACACTTTTCCAAGCCTGTTGGAAGGCCTTTGCAGTGTCATTTCGCATCTAATTTCCCAAACCAAACTGCTTGCAGCTCTAACTCCCTTCTAACTACCACTTCTTCGGTTCAGTGAGATATGCTGGATTCTAAACGGAGAAGCTTCTCTGACGCTTTTTCACAGAGATTTTGAAACTGAAATCTCCCATGCCGTTTCCACCATAGGCAGCAATGGGCTTCCCCATAGAACTTGCCAACCTGAATTCCTAAAGGCTAGATGTGAGAGGCACATTCTGCTGCTTCCTCCCTTAGAGTTAAACTTGCTTCTGAAAGCTCAACCTCCGGGGAGTTTGTTTGGCAGAGATATAGAACACACTTTTCCAAGCCTGTTGGAAGGCATTTGCAGTTTCATTTCGCGTCTAATTTCCCAAACCAAACTGCTTGCAGCTCTAACTCCCTTCTAACTACCACTTCTTCGGTTCAGTGAGATATGCTGGATTCTAAACGGAGAAGCTTCTCTGACGCTTTTTCACAGAGATTTTGAAACTGAAATTTCCAAACCCGTTTCCAACGAAGGCGCCAATGGGCTTCCCCATAGAACTTGCCAACCTGAATTCCTACAGGCTAGATGTGAGAGGCACATTCTGCTGCTTCCTCCCTTAGAGTTAAACTAGCTTCTGAAAGCTCAACCTCCGGGGAGTTTGTTTGGCAGAGATATAGAACACACTTTTCCAAGCCTGTTGGAAGGCATTTGCAGTTTCATTTCGCGTCTAATTTCCCAAACCAAACTGCTTGCAGCTCTAACTGCCTTCTAACTACCACTTCTTCGGTTCAGTGAGATATGCTGGATTCTAAACGGAGAAGCTTCTCTGACGCTTTTTCACAGAGATTTTGAAACTGAAATCTCCCATGCCGTTTCCACCATAGGCAGCAATGGGCTTCCCCATAGAACTTGCCAACCTGAATTCCTACAGGCTAGATGTGAGAGGCACATTCTGCTGCTTCCTCCCTTAGAGTTAAACTTGCTTCTGAAAGCTCAACCTCCGGGGAGTTTGTTTGGCAGAGATATAGAACACACTTTTCCAAGCCTGTTGGAAGGCATTTGCAGTTTCATTTCGCGTCTAATTTCCCAAACCAAACTGCTTGCAGCTCTAACTCCCTTCTAACTACCACTTCTTCGGTTCAGTGAGATATGCTGGATTCTAAACGGAGAAGCTTCTCTGACGCTTTTTCACAGAGGTTTTGAAACGGAAATTTCCAAACCCGTTTCCAACGAAGGCGCCAATGGGCTTCCCCATAGAACTTGCCAACCTGAATTCCTACAGGCTAGAAGTGAGAGGCACATTCTGCTGCTTCCTCCCTTAGAGTTAAACTAGCTTCTGAAAGCTCAACCTCCGGGGAGTTTGTTTGGCAGAGATATAGAACACACTTTTCCAAGCCTGTTGGAAGGCATTTGCAGTTTCATTTCGCGTCTAATTTCCCAAACCAAACTGCTTGCAGCTCTAACTCCCTTCTAACTACCACTTCTTCGGTTCAGTGAGATATGCTGGATTCTAAACGGAGAAGCTTCTCTGACGCTTTTTCACAGAGATTTTGAAACTGAAATCTCCCATGCCGTTTCCACCATAGGCAGCAATGGGCTTCCCCATAGAACTTGCCAACCTGAATTCCTACAGGCTAGATGTGAGAGGCACATTCTGCTGCTTCCTTCCTTAGAGTTAAACTAGCTTCTGAAAGCTCAACCTCCGGGGAGTTTTTTTGGCAGAGATATAGAACACACTTTTCCAAGCCTGTTGGAAGGCATTTGCAGTTTCATTTCGCGTCTAATTTCCCAAACCAAACTGCTTGCAGCTCTAACTCCCTTCTAACTACCACTTCTTCGGTTCAGTGAGATATGCTGGATTCTAAACGGAGAAGCTTCTCTGACGCTTTTTCACAGAGATTTTGAAACTGAAATTTCCAAACCCGTTTCCAACGAAGGCGCCAATGGGCTTCCCCATAGAACTTGCCAACCTGAATTCCTACAGGCTAGATGTGAGAGGCACATTCTGCTGCTTCCTCCCTTAGAGTTAAACTAGCTTCTGAAAGCTCAACCTCCGGGGAGTTTGTTTGGCAGAGATATAGAACACACTTTTCCAAGCCTGTTGGAAGGCCTTTGCAGTGTCATTTCGCATCTAATTTCCCAAACCAAACTGCTTGCAGCTCTAACTCCCTTCTAACTACCACTTCTTCGGTTCAGTGAGATATGCTGGATTCTAAACGGAGAAGCTTCTCTGACGCTTTTTCACAGAGATTTTGAAACTGAAATCTCCCATGCCGTTTCCACCATAGGCAGCAATGGCCTTCCCCATAGAACTTGCCAACCTGAATTCCTAAAGGCTAGATGTGAGAGGCACATTCTGCTGCTTCCTCCCTTAGAGTTAAACTTGCTTCTGAAAGCTCAACCTCCGGGGAGTTTGTTTGGCAGAGATATAGAACACAGTTTTCCAAGCCTGTTGGAAGGCATTTGCAGTTTCATTTCGCGTCTAATTTCCCAAACCAAACTGCTTGCAGCTCTAACTCCCTTCTAACTACCACTTCTTCGGTTCAGTGAGATATGCTGGATTCTAAACGGAGAAGCTTCTCTGATGCTTTTTCACAGAGATTTTGAAACTGAAATTTCCAAACCCGTTTCCAACGAAGGCGCCAATGGGCTTCCCCATAGAACTTGCCAACCTGAATTCCTACAGGCTAGATGTGAGAGGCACATTCTGCTGCTTCCTCCCTTAGAGTTAAACTAGCTTCTGAAAGCTCAACCTCCGGGGAGTTTGTTTGGCAGAGATATAGAACACACTTTTCCAAGCCTGTTGGAAGGCATTTGCAGTTTCATTTCGCGTCTAATTTCCCAAACCAAACTGCTTGCAGCTCTAACTGCCTTCTAACTACCACTTCTTCGGTTCAGTGAGATATGCTGGATTCTAAACGGAGAAGCTTCTCTGACGCTTTTTCACAGAGATTTTGAAACTGAAATCTCCCATGCCGTTTCCACCATAGGCAGCAATGGGCTTCCCCATAGAACTTGCCAACCTGAATTCCTACAGGCTAGATGTGAGAGGCACATTCTGCTGCTTCCTCCCTTAGAGTTAAACTTGCTTCTGAAAGCTCAACCTCCGGGGAGTTTGTTTGGCAGAGATATAGAACACACTTTTCCAAGCCTGTTGGAAGGCCTTTGCAGTGTCATTTCGCATCTAATTTCCCAAACCAAACTGCTTGCAGCTCTAACTCCCTTCTAACTACCACTTCTTCGGTTCAGTGAGATATGCTGGATTCTAAACGGAGAAGCTTCTCTGACGCTTTTTCACAGAGATTTTGAAACTGAAATCTCCCATGCCGTTTCCACCATAGGCAGCAATGGGCTTCCCCATAGAACTTGCCAACCTGAATTCCTACAGGCTAGATGTGAGAGGCACATTCTGCTGCTTCCTTCCTTAGAGTTAAACTAGCTTCTGAAAGCTCAACCTCCGGGGAGTTTGTTTGGCAGAGATATAGAACACACTTTTCCAAGCCTGTTGGAAGGCATTTGCAGTTTCATTTCGCGTCTAATTTCCCAAACAAAACTGCTTGCAGCTCTAACTCCCTTCTAACTACCACTTCTTCGGTTCAGTGAGATATGCTGGATTCTAAACGGAGAAGCTTCTCTGACGCTTTTTCACAGAGATTTTGAAACTGAAATCTCCCATGCCGTTTCCACCATAGGCAGCAATGGGCTTCCCCATAGAACTTGCCAACCTGAATTCCTACAGGCTAGATGTGAGAGGCACATTCTGCTGCTTCCTCCCTTAGAGTTAAACTAGCTTCTGAAAGCTCAACCTCCGGGGACTCTGTTTGGCAGAGATATAGAACACACTTTTCCAAGCCTGTTGGAAGGCATTTGCAGTTTCATTTCGCGTCTAATTTCCCAAACCAAACTGCTTGCAGCTCTAACTGCCTTCTAACTACCACTTCTTCGGTTCAGTGAGATATGCTGGATTCTAAACGGAGAAGCTTCTCTGACGCTTTTTCACAGAGATTTTGAAACTGAAATCTCCCATGCCGTTTCCACCATAGGCAGCAATGGGCTTCCCCATAGAACTTGCCAACCTGAATTCCTACAGGCTAGATGTGAGAGGCACATTCTGCTGCTTCCTTCCTTAGAGTTAAACTAGCTTCTGAAAGCTCAACCTCCGGGGAGTTTGTTTGGCAGAGATATAGAACACACTTTTCCAAGCCTGTTGGAAGGCATTTGCAGTTTCATTTCGCGTCTAATTTCCCAAACCAAACTGCTTGCAGCTCTAACTCCCTTCTAACTACCACTTCTTCGGTTCAGTGAGATATGCTGGATTCTAAACGGAGAAGCTTCTCTGACGCTTTTTCACAGAGATTTTGAAACTGAAATCTCCCATGCCGTTTCCACCATAGGCAGCAATGGGCTTCCCCATAGAACTTGCCAACCTGAATTCCTACAGGCTAGATGTGAGAGGCACATTCTGCTGCTTCCTCCCTTAGAGTTAAACTTGCTTCTGAAAGCTGAACCTCCGGGGAGTTTGTTTGGCAGAGATATAGAACACACTTTTCCAAGCCTGTTGGAAGGCATTTGCAGTTTCATTTCGCGTCTAATTTCCCAAACCAAACTGCTTGCAGCTCTAACTCCCTTCTAACTACCACTTCTTCGGTTCAGTGAGATATGCTGGATTCTAAACGGAGAAGCTTCTCTGACGCTTTTTCACAGAGATTTTGAAACTGAAATTTCCAAACCCGTTTCCAACGAAGGCGCCAATGGGCTTCCCCATAGAACTTGCCAACCTGAATTCCTACAGGCTAGATGTGAGAGGCACATTCTGCTGCTTCCTCCCTTAGAGTTAAACTAGCTTCTGAAAGCTCAACCTCCGGGGTGTTTGTTTGGCAGAGATATAGAACACACTTTTCCAAGCCTGTTGGAAGGCATTTGCAGTTTCATTTCGCATCTAATTTCCCAAACCAAACTGCTTGCAGCTCTAATTGCCTTCTAACTACCACTTCTTCGGTTCAGTGAGATATGCTGGATTCTAAACGGAGAAGCTTCTCTGACGCTTTTTCACAGAGATTTTGAAACTGAAATCTCCCATGCTGTTTCCACCATAGCCAGCAATGGGCTTCCCCATAGAACTTGCCAACCTGAATTCCTACAGGCTAGATGTGAGAGGCACATTCTGCTGCTTCCTCCCTTAGAGTTAAACTAGCTTCTGAAAGCTCAACCTCCAGGGAGTCTGTTTGGCAGAGATATAGAACACACTTTTCCAAGCCTGTTGGAAGGCATTTGCAGTTTCATTTCGCGTCTAATTTCCCAAACCAAACTGCTTGCAGCTCTAACTGCCTTCTAACTACCACTTCTTCGGTTCAGTGAGATATGCTGGATTCTAAACGGAGAAGCTTCTCTGACGCTTTTTCACAGAGATTTTGAAACTGAAATCTCCCATGCCGTTTCCACCATAGGCAGCAATGGGCTTCCCCATAAAACTTGCCAACCTGAATTCCTACAGGCTAGATGTGAGAGGCACATTCTGCTGCTTTCTCCCTAAGAGTTAAGCTTGCTTCTGAATGCTCAACCTCCGGGGAGTCTGTTTGGCAGAGATATAGAACACACTTTTCCAAGCCTGTTGAAAGGCCTTTGCAGTGTCATTTCGCATCTAATTTCCCAAACCAAACTGCTTGCAGCTCTAACTCCCTTCTAACTACCACTTCTTCGGTTCAGTGAGATATGCTGGATTCTAAACGGAGAAGCTTCTCTGACGCTTTTTCACAGAGATTTGAAACTGAAATTTCCAAACCCGTTTCCAACGAAGGCGCCAATGTGCTTCCCCATAGAACTTGCCAACCTGAATTCCTACAGGCTAGATGTGAGAGGCACATTCTGCTGCTTCCTCCCTTAGAGTTAAACTAGCTTCTGAAAGCTCAACCTCCGGGGAGTTTGTTTGGCAGAGATATAGAACACACTTTTCCAAGCCTGTTGGAAGGCATTTGCAGTTTCATTTCGCGTCTAATTTACCAAACCAAACTGCTTGCAGCTCTAACTCCCTTCTAACTACCACTTCTTCGGTTCAGTGAGATATGCTGGATTCTAAACGGAGAAGCTTCTCTGACGCTTTTTCACAGAGATTTTGAAACTGAAATCTCCCATGCCGTTTCCACCATAGGCAGCAATGGGCTTCCCCACAGAACTTGCCAACCTGAATTCCTACAGGCTAGATGTGAGAGGCACATTCTGCTGCTTCCTCCCTTAGAGTTAAACTTGCTTCTGAAAGCTCAATCTCCGGGGAGTTTGTTTGGCAGAGATATAGAACACACTTTTCCAAGCCTGTTGGAAGGCCTTTGCAGTGTCATTTCGCATCTAATTTCCCAAACCAAACTGCTTGCAGCTCTAACTCCCTTCTAACTACCACTTCTTCGGTTCAGTGAGATATGCTGGATTCTAAACGGAGAAGCTTCTCTGACGCTTTTTCACAGAGATTTTGAAACTGAAATCTCCCATGCCGTTTCCACCATAGGCAGCAATGGGCTTCCCCATAGAACTTGCCAACCTGAATTCCTACAGGCTAGATGTGAGAGGCACATTCTGCTGCTTCCTTCCTTAGAGTTAAACTAGCTTCTGAAAGCTCAACCTCCGGGGAGTTTGTTTGGCAGAGATATAGAACACACTTTTCCAAGCCTGTTGGAAGGCATTTGCAGTTTCATTTCGCGTCTAATTTCCCAAACCAAACTGCTTGCAGCTCTAACTCCCTTCTAACTACCACTTCTTCGGTTCAGTGAGATATGCTGGATTCTAAACGGAGAAGCTTCTCTGACGCTTTTTCACAGAGATTTTGAAACTGAAATCTCCCATGCCGTTTCCACCATAGGCAGCAATGGGCTTCCCCATAGAACTTGCCAACCTGAATTCCTACAGGCTAGATGTGAGAGGCACATTCTGCTGCTTCCTCCCTTAGAGTTAAACTTGCTTCTGAAAGCTGAACCTCCGGGGAGTTTGTTTGGCAGAGATATAGAACACACTTTTCCAAGCCTGTTGGAAGGCATTTGCAGTTTCATTTCGCGTCTAATTTCCCAAACCAAACTGCTTGCAGCTCTAACTCCCTTCTAACTACCACTTCTTCGGTTCAGTGAGATATGCTGGATTCTAAACGGAGAAGCTTCTCTGACGCTTTTTCACAGAGATTTTGAAACTGAAATTTCCAAACCCGTTTCCAACGAAGGCGCCAATGGGCTTCCCCATAGAACTTGCCAACCTGAATTCCTACAGGCTAGATGTGAGAGGCACATTCTGCTGCTTCCTCCCTTAGAGTTAAACTAGCTTCTGAAAGCTCAACCTCCGGGGAGTTTGTTTGGCAGAGATATAGAACACACTTTTCCAAGCCTGTTGGAAGGCATTTGCAGTTTCATTTCGCATCTAATTTCCCAAACCAAACTGCTTGCAGCTCTAATTGCCTTCTAACTACCACTTCTTCGGTTCAGTGAGATATGCTGGATTCTAAACGGAGAAGCTTCTCTGACGCTTTTTCACAGAGATTTTGAAACTGAAATCTCCCATGCTGTTTCCACCATAGCCAGCAATGGGCTTCCCCATAGAACTTGCCAACCTGAATTCCTACAGGCTAGATGTGAGAGGCACATTCTGCTGCTTCCTCCCTTAGAGATAAACTAGCTTCTGAAAGCTCAACCTCCAGGGAGTCTGTTTGGCAGAGATATAGAACACACTTTTCCAAGCCTGTTGGAAGGCATTTGCAGTTTCATTTCGCGTCTAATTTCCCAAACCAAACTGCTTGCAGCTCTAACTGCCTTCTAACTACCACTTCTTCGGTTCAGTGAGATATGCTGGATTCTAAACGGAGAAGCTTCTCTGACGCTTTTTCACAGAGATTTTGAAACTGAAATCTCCCATGCCGTTTCCACCATAGGCAGCAATGGGCTTCCCCATAAAACTTGCCAACCTGAATTCCTACAGGCTAGATGTGAGAGGCACATTCTGCTGCTTCCTCCCTAAGAGTTAAGCTTGCTTCTGAATGCTCAACCTCCGGGGAGTCTGTTTGGCAGAGATATAGAACACACTTTTCCAAGCCTGTTGGAAGGCCTTTGCAGTGTCATTTCGCATCTAATTTCCCAAACCAAACTGCTTGCAGCTCTAACTCCCTTCTAACTACCACTTCTTCGGTTCAGTGAGATATGCTGGATTCTAAACGGAGAAGCTTCTCTGACGCTTTTTCACAGAGATTTTGAAACTGAAATTTCCAAACCCGTTTCCAACGAAGGCGCCAATGTGCTTCCCCATAGAACTTGCCAACCTGAATTCCTACAGGCTAGATGTGAGAGGCACATTCTGCTGCTTCCTCCCTTAGAGTTAAACTAGCTTCTGAAAGCTCAACCTCCGGGGAGTTTGTTTGGCAGAGATATAGAACACACTTTTCCAAGCCTGTTGGAAGGCATTTGCAGTTTCATTTCGCGTCTAATTTCCCAAACCAAACTGCTTGCAGCTCTAACTCCCTTCTAACTACCACTTCTTCGGTTCAGTGAGATATGCTGGATTCTAAACGGAGAAGCTTCTCTGACGCTTTTTCACAGAGATTTTGAAACTGAAATCTCCCATGCCGTTTCCACCATAGGCAGCAATGGGCTTCCCCATAGAACTTGCCAACCTGAATTCCTACAGGCTAGATGTGAGAGGCACATTCTGCTGCTTCCTCCCTTAGAGTTAAACTTGCTTCTGAAAGCTCAATCTCCGGGGAGTTTGTTTGGCAGAGATATAGAACACACTTTTCCAAGCCTGTTGGAAGGCCTTTGCAGTGTCATTTCGCATCTAATTTCCCAAACCAAACTGCTTGCAGCTCTAACTCCCTTCTAACTACCACTTCTTCGGTTCAGTGAGATATGCTGGATTCTAAACGGAGAAGCTTCTCTGACGCTTTTTCACAGAGATTTTGAAACTGAAATCTCCCATGCCGTTTCCACCATAGGCAGCAATGGGCTTCCCCATAGAACTTGCCAACCTGAATTCCTACAGGCTAGATGTGAGAGGCACATTCTGCTGCTTCCTTCCTTAGAGTTAAACTAGCTTCTGAAAGCTCAACCTCCGGGGAGTTTGTTTGGCAGAGATATAGAACACACTTTTCCAAGCCTGTTGGAAGGCATTTGCAGTTTCTTTTCGCGTCTAATTTCCCAAACCAAACTGCTTGCAGCTCTAACTCCCTTCTAACTACCACTTCTTCGGTTCAGTGAGATATGCTGGATTCTAAACGGAGAAGCTTCTCTGACGCTTTTTCACAGAGATTTTGAAACTGAAATCTCCCATGCCGTTTCCACCATAGGCAGCAATGGGCTTCCCCATAGAACTTGCCAACCTGAATTCCTACAGGCTAGATGTGAGAGGCACATTCTGCTGCTTCCTCCCTTAGAGTTAAACTTGCTTCTGAAAGCTCAACCTCCGGGGAGTTTGTTTGGCAGAGATATAGAACACACTTTTCCAAGCCTGTTGGAAGGCATTTGCAGTTTCATTTCGCGTCTAATTTCCCAAACCAAACTGCTTGCAGCTCTAACTCCCTTCTAACTACCACTTCTTCGGTTCAGTGAGATATGCTGGATTCTAAACGGAGAAGCTTCTCTGACGCTTTTTCACAGAGATTTTGAAACTGAAATTTCCAAACCCGTTTCCAACGAAGGCGCCAATGGGCTTCCCCATAGAACTTGCCAACCTGAATTCCTACAGGCTAGATGTGAGAGGCACATTCTGCTGCTTCCTCCCTTAGAGTTAAACTAGCTTCTGAAAGCTCAACCTCCGGGGAGTTTGTTTGGCAGAGATATAGAACACACTTTTCCAAGCCTGTTGGAAGGCATTTGCAGTTTCATTTCGCATCTAATTTCCCAAACCAAACTGCTTGCAGCTCTAATTGCCTTCTAACTACCACTTCTTCGGTTCAGTGAGATATGCTGGATTCTAAACGGAGAAGCTTCTCTGACGCTTTTTCACAGAGATTTTGAAACTGAAATCTCCCATGCTGTTTCCACCATAGCCAGCAATGGGCTTCCCCATAGAACTTGCCAACCTGAATTCCTACAGGCTAGATGTGAGAGGCACATTCTGCTGCTTCCTCCCTTAGAGTTAAACTAGCTTCTGAAAGCTCAACCTCCAGGGAGTCTGTTTGGCAGAGATATAGAACACAATTTTCCAAGCCTGTTGGAAGGCATTTGCAGTTTCATTTCGCGTCTAATTTCCCAAACCAAACTGCTTGCAGCTCTAACTCCCTTCTAACTACCACTTCTTCGGTTCAGTGAGATATGCTGGATTCTAAACGGAGAAGCTTCTCTGACGCTTTTTCACAGAGATTTTGAAACTGAAATCTCCCATGCCGTTTCCACCATAGGCAGCAATGGGCTTCCCCATAGAACTTGCCAACCTGAATTCCTACAGGCTAGATGTGAGAGGCACATTCTGCTGCTTCCTTCCTTAGAGTTAAACTAGCTTCTGAAAGCTCAACCTCCGGGGAGTTTGTTTGGCAGAGATATAGAACACACTTTTCCAAGCCTGTTGGAAGGCATTTGCAGTTTCATTTCGCGTCTAATTTCCCAAACCAAACTGCTTGCAGCTCTAACTCCCTTCTAACTACCACTTCTTCGGTTCAGTGAGATATGCTGGATTCTAAACGGAGAAGCTTCTCTGACGCTTTTTCACAGAGATTTTGAAACTGAAATCTCCCATGCCGTTTCCACCATAGGCAGCAATGGGCTTCCCCATAGAACTTGCCAACCTGAATTCCTACAGGCTAGATGTGAGAGGCACATTCTGCTGCTTCCTCCCTTAGAGTTAAACTTGCTTCTGAAAGCTGAACCTCCGGGGAGTTTGTTTGGCAGAGATATAGAACACACTTTTCCAAGCCTGTTGGAAGGCATTTGCAGTTTCATTTCGCGTCTAATTTCCCAAACCAAACTGCTTGCAGCTCTAACTCCCTTCTAACTACCACTTCTTCGGTTCAGTGAGATATGCTGGATTCTAAACGGAGAAGCTTCTCTGACGCTTTTTCACAGAGATTTTGAAACTGAAATTTCCAAACCCGTTTCCAACGAAGGCGCCAATGGGCTTCCCCATAGAACTTGCCAACCTGAATTCCTACAGGCTAGATGTGAGAGGCACATTCTGCTGCTTCCTCCCTTAGAGTTAAACTAGCTTCTGAAAGCTCAACCTCCGGGGTGTTTGTTTGGCAGAGATATAGAACACACTTTTCCAAGCCTGTTGGAAGGCATTTGCAGTTTCATTTCGCATCTAATTTCCCAAACCAAACTGCTTGCAGCTCTAATTGCCTTCTAACTACCACTTCTTCGGTTCAGTGAGATATGCTGGATTCTAAACGGAGAAGCTTCTCTGACGCTTTTTCACAGAGATTTTGAAACTGAAATCTCCCATGCTGTTTCCACCATAGCCAGCAATGGGCTTCCCCATAGAACTTGCCAACCTGAATTCCTACAGGCTAGATGTGAGAGGCACATTCTGCTGCTTCCTCCCTTAGAGTTAAACTAGCTTCTGAAAGCTCAACCTCCAGGGAGTCTGTTTGGCAGAGATATAGAACACACTTTTCCAAGCCTGTTGGAAGGCATTTGCAGTTTCATTTCGCGTCTAATTTCCCAAACCAAACTGCTTGCAGCTCTAACTGCCTTCTAACTACCACTTCTTCGGTTCAGTGAGATATGCTGGATTCTAAACGGAGAAGCTTCTCTGACGCTTTTTCACAGAGATTTTGAAACTGAAATCTCCCATGCCGTTTCCACCATAGGCAGCAATGGGCTTCCCCATAAAACTTGCCAACCTGAATTCCTACAGGCTAGATGTGAGAGGCACATTCTGCTGCTTCCTCCCTAAGAGTTAAGCTTGCTTCTGAATGCTCAACCTCCGGGGAGTCTGTTTGGCAGAGATATAGAACACACTTTTCCAAGCCTGTTGGAAGGCCTTTGCAGTGTCATTTCGCATCTAATTTCCCAAACCAAACTGCTTGCAGCTCTAACTCCCTTCTAACTACCACTTCTTCGGTTCAGTGAGATATGCTGGATTCTAAACGGAGAAGCTTCTCTGACGCTTTTTCACAGAGATTTGAAACTGAAATTTCCAAACCCGTTTCCAACGAAGGCGCCAATGTGCTTCCCCATAGAACTTGCCAACCTGAATTCCTACAGGCTAGATGTGAGAGGCACATTCTGCTGCTTCCTCCCTTAGAGTTAAACTAGCTTCTGAAAGCTCAACCTCCGGGGAGTTTGTTTGGCAGAGATATAGAACACACTTTTCCAAGCCTGTTGGAAGGCATTTGCAGTTTCATTTCGCGTCTAATTTCCCAAACCAAACTGCTTGCAGCTCTAACTCCCTTCTAACTACCACTTCTTCGGTTCAGTGAGATATGCTGGATTCTAAACGGAGAAGCTTCTCTGACGCTTTTTCACAGAGATTTTGAAACTGAAATCTCCCATGCCGTTTCCACCATAGGCAGCAATGGGCTTCCCCATAGAACTTGCCAACCTGAATTCCTACAGGCTAGATGTGAGAGGCACATTCTGCTGCTTCCTCCCTTAGAGTTAAACTTGCTTCTGAAAGCTCAATCTCCGGGGAGTTTGTTTGGCAGAGATATAGAACACACTTTTCCAAGCCTGTTGGAAGGCCTTTGCAGTGTCATTTCGCCTCTAATTTCCCAAACCAAACTGCTTGCAGCTCTAACTCCCTTCTAACTACCACTTCTTCGGTTCAGTGAGATATGCTGGATTCTAAACGGAGAAGCTTCTCTGACGCTTTTTCACAGAGATTTTGAAACTGAAATCTCCCATGCCGTTTCCACCATAGGCAGCAATGGGCTTCCCCATAGAACTTGCCAACCTGAATTCCTACAGGCTAGATGTGAGAGGCACATTCTGCTGCTTCCTTCCTTAGAGTTAAACTAGCTTCTGAAAGCTCAACCTCCGGGGAGTTTGTTTGGCAGAGATATAGAACACACTTTTCCAAGCCTGTTGGAAGGCATTTGCAGTTTCATTTCGCGTCTAATTTCCCAAACCAAACTGCTTGCAGCTCTAACTCCCTTCTAACTACCACTTCTTCGGTTCAGTGAGATATGCTGGATTCTAAACGGAGAAGCTTCTCTGACGCTTTTTCACAGAGATTTTGAAACTGAAATCTCCCATGCCGTTTCCACCATAGGCAGCAATGGGCTTCCCCATAGAACTTGCCAACCTGAATTCCTACAGGCTAGATGTGAGAGGCACATTCTGCTGCTTCCTCCCTTAGAGTTAAACTTGCTTCTGAAAGCTGAACCTCCGGGGAGTTTGTTTGGCAGAGATATAGAACACACTTTTCCAAGCCTGTTGGAAGGCATTTGCAGTTTCATTTCGCGTCTAATTTCCCAAACCAAACTGCTTGCAGCTCTAACTCCCTTCTAACTACCACTTCTTCGGTTCAGTGAGATATGCTGGATTCTAAACGGAGAAGCTTCTCTGACGCTTTTTCACAGAGATTTTGAAACTGAAATTTCCAAACCCGTTTCCAACGAAGGCGCCAATGGGCTTCCCCATAGAACTTGCCAACCTGAATTCCTACAGGCTAGATGTGAGAGGCACATTCTGCTGCTTCCTCCCTTAGAGTTAAACTAGCTTCTGAAAGCTCAACCTCCGGGGAGTTTGTTTGGCAGAGATATAGAACACACTTTTCCAAGCCTGTTGGAAGGCATTTGCAGTTTCATTTCGCATCTAATTTCCCAAACCAAACTGCTTGCAGCTCTAATTGCCTTCTAACTACCACTTCTTCGGTTCAGTGAGATATGCTGGATTCTAAACGGAGAAGCTTCTCTGACGCTTTTTCACAGAGATTTTGAAACTGAAATCTCCCATGCTGTTTCCACCATAGCCAGCAATGGGCTTCCCCATAGAACTTGCCAACCTGAATTCCTACAGGCTAGATGTGAGAGGCACATTCTGCTGCTTCCTCCCTTAGAGTTAAACTAGCTTCTGAAAGCTCAACCTCCAGGGAGTCTGTTTGGCAGAGATATAGAACACACTTTTCCAAGCCTGTTGGAAGGCATTTGCAGTTTCATTTCGCGTCTAATTTCCCAAACCAAACTGCTTGCAGCTCTAACTGCCTTCTAACTACCACTTCTTCGGTTCAGTGAGATATGCTGGATTCTAAACGGAGAAGCTTCTCTGACGCTTTTTCACAGAGATTTTGAAACTGAAATCTCCCATGCCGTTTCCACCATAGGCAGCAATGGGCTTCCCCATAAAACTTGCCAACCTGAATTCCTACAGGCTAGATGTGAGAGGCACATTCTGCTGCTTCCTCCCTAAGAGTTAAGCTTGCTTCTGAATGCTCAACCTCCGGGGAGTCTGTTTGGCAGAGATATAGAACACACTTTTCCAAGCCTGTTGGAAGGCCTTTGCAGTGTCATTTCGCATCTAATTTCCCAAACCAAACTGCTTGCAGCTCTAACTCCCTTCTAACTACCACTTCTTCGGTTCAGTGAGATATGCTGGATTCTAAACGGAGAAGCTTCTCTGACGCTTTTTCACAGAGATTTTGAAACTGAAATTTCCAAACCCGTTTCCAACGAAGGCGCCAATGTGCTTCCCCATAGAACTTGCCAACCTGAATTCCTACAGGCTAGATGTGAGAGGCACATTCTGCTGCTTCTTCCCTTAGAGTTAAACTAGCTTCTGAAAGCTCAACCTCCGGGGAGTTTGTTTGGCAGAGATATAGAACACACTTTTCCAAGCCTGTTGGAAGGCATTTGCAGTTTCATTTCGCGTCTAATTTCCCAAACCAAACTGCTTGCAGCTCTAACTCCCTTCTAACTACCACTTCTTCGGTTCAGTGAGATATGCTGGATTCTAAACGGAGAAGCTTCTCTGACGCTTTTTCACAGAGATTTTGAAACTGAAATCTCCCATGCCGTTTCCACCATAGGCAGCAATGGGCTTCCCCATAGAACTTGCCAACCTGAATTCCTACAGGCTAGATGTGAGAGGCACATTCTGCTGCTTCCTCCCTTAGAGTTAAACTTGCTTCTGAAAGCTCAATCTCCGGGGAGTTTGTTTGGCAGAGATATAGAACACACTTTTCCAAGCCTGTTGGAAGGCCTTTGCAGTGTCATTTCGCATCTAATTTCCCAAACCAAACTGCTTGCAGCTCTAACTCCCTTCTAACTACCACTTCTTCGGTTCAGTGAGATATGCTGGATTCTAAACGGAGAAGCTTCTCTGACGCTTTTTCACAGAGATTTTGAAACTGAAATCTCCCATGCCGTTTCCACCATAGGCAGCAATGGGCTTCCCCATAGAACTTGCCAACCTGAATTCCTACAGGCTAGATGTGAGAGGCACATTCTGCTGCTTCCTTCCTTAGAGTTAAACTAGCTTCTGAAAGCTCAACCTCCGGGGAGTTTGTTTGGCAGAGATATAGAACACACTTTTCCAAGCCTGTTGGAAGGCATTTGCAGTTTCTTTTCGCGTCTAATTTCCCAAACCAAACTGCTTGCAGCTCTAACTCCCTTCTAACTACCACTTCTTCGGTTCAGTGAGATATGCTGGATTCTAAACGGAGAAGCTTCTCTGACGCTTTTTCACAGAGATTTTGAAACTGAAATCTCCCATGCCGTTTCCACCATAGGCAGCAATGGGCTTCCCCATAGAACTTGCCAACCTGAATTCCTACAGGCTAGATGTGAGAGGCACATTCTGCTGCTTCCTCCCTTAGAGTTAAACTTGCTTCTGAAAGCTCAACCTCCGGGGAGTTTGTTTGGCAGAGATATAGAACACACTTTTCCAAGCCTGTTGGAAGGCATTTGCAGTTTCATTTCGCGTCTAATTTCCCAAACCAAACTGCTTGCAGCTCTAACTCCCTTCTAACTACCACTTCTTCGGTTCAGTGAGATATGCTGGATTCTAAACGGAGAAGCTTCTCTGACGCTTTTTCACAGAGATTTTGAAACTGAAATTTCCAAACCCGTTTCCAACGAAGGCGCCAATGGGCTTCCCCATAGAACTTGCCAACCTGAATTCCTACAGGCTAGATGTGAGAGGCACATTCTGCTGCTTCCTCCCTTAGAGTTAAACTAGCTTCTGAAAGCTCAACCTCCGGGGAGTTTGTTTGGCAGAGATATAGAACACACTTTTCCAAGCCTGTTGGAAGGCATTTGCAGTTTCATTTCGCATCTAATTTCCCAAACCAAACTGCTTGCAGCTCTAATTGCCTTCTAACTACCACTTCTTCGGTTCAGTGAGATATGCTGGATTCTAAACGGAGAAGCTTCTCTGACGCTTTTTCACAGAGATTTTGAAACTGAAATCTCCCATGCTGTTTCCACCATAGCCAGCAATGGGCTTCCCCATAGAACTTGCCAACCTGAATTCCTACAGGCTAGATGTGAGAGGCACATTCTGCTGCTTCCTCCCTTAGAGTTAAACTAGCTTCTGAAAGCTCAACCTCCAGGGAGTCTGTTTGGCAGAGATATAGAACACAATTTTCCAAGCCTGTTGGAAGGCATTTGCAGTTTCATTTCGCGTCTAATTTCCCAAACCAAACTGCTTGCAGCTCTAACTCCCTTCTAACTACCACTTCTTCGGTTCAGTGAGATATGCTGGATTCTAAACGGAGAAGCTTCTCTGACGCTTTTTCACAGAGATTTTGAAACTGAAATCTCCCATGCCGTTTCCACCATAGGCAGCAATGGGCTTCCCCATAAAACTTGCCAACCTGAATTCCTACAGGCTAGATGTGAGAGGCACATTCTGCTGCTTCCTCCCTAAGAGTTAAGCTTGCTTCTGAATGCTCAACCTCCGGGGAGTCTGTTTGGCAGAGATATAGAACACACTTTTCCAAGCCTGTTGGAAGGCCTTTGCAGTGTCATTTCGCATCTAATTTCCCAAACCAAACTGCTTGCAGCTCTAACTCCCTTCTAACTACCACTTCTTCGGTTCAGTGAGATATGCTGGATTCTAAACGGAGAAGCTTCTCTGACGCTTTTTCACAGAGATTTTGAAACTGAAATTTCCAAACCCGTTTCCAACGAAGGCGCCAATGGGCTTCCCCATAGAACTTGCCAACCTGAATTCCTACAGGCTAGATGTGAGAGGCACATTCTGCTGCTTCCTCCCTTAGAGTTAAACTAGCTTCTGAAAGCTCAACCTCCGGGGAGTTTGTTTGGCAGAGATATAGAACACACTTTTCCAAGCCTGTTGGAAGGCCTTTGCAGTGTCATTTCGCATCTAATTTCCCAAACCAAACTGCTTGCAGCTCTAACTCCCTTCTAACTACCACTTCTTCGGTTCAGTGAGATATGCTGGATTCTAAACGGAGAAGCTTCTCTGACGCTTTTTCACAGAGATTTTGAAACTGAAATCTCCCATGCCGTTTCCACCATAGGCAGCAATGGGCTTCCCCATAGAACTTGCCAACCTGAATTCCTAAAGGCTAGATGTGAGAGGCACATTCTGCTGCTTCCTCCCTTAGAGTTAAACTTGCTTCTGAAAGCTCAACCTCCGGGGAGTTTGTTTGGCAGAGATATAGAACACACTTTTCCAAGCCTGTTGGAAGGCATTTGCAGTTTCATTTCGCGTCTAATTTCCCAAACCAAACTGCTTGCAGCTCTAACTCCCTTCTAACTACCACTTCTTCGGTTCAGTGAGATATGCTGGATTCTAAACGGAGAAGCTTCTCTGACGCTTTTTCACAGAGATTTTGAAACTGAAATTTCCAAACCCGTTTCCAACGAAGGCGCCAATGGGCTTCCCCATAGAACTTGCCAACCTGAATTCCTACAGGCTAGATGTGAGAGGCACATTCTGCTGCTTCCTCCCTTAGAGTTAAACTAGCTTCTGAAAGCTCAACCTCCGGGGAGTTTGTTTGGCAGAGATATAGAACACACTTTTCCAAGCCTGTTGGAAGGCATTTGCAGTTTCATTTCGCGTCTAATTTCCCAAACCAAACTGCTTGCAGCTCTAACTCCCTTCTAACTACCACTTCTTCGGTTCAGTGAGATATGCTGGATTCTAAACGGAGAAGCTTCTCTGACGCTTTTTCACAGAGATTTTGAAACTGAAATCTCCCATGCCGTTTCCACCATAGGCAGCAATGGGCTTCCCCATAGAACTTGCCAACCTGAATTCCTACAGGCTAGATGTGAGAGGCACATTCTGCTGCTTCCTCCCTTAGAGTTAAACTTGCTTCTGAAAGCTCAACCTCCGGGGAGTTTGTTTGGCAGAGATATAGAACACACTTTTCCAAGCCTGTTGGAAGGCCTTTGCAGTGTCATTTCGCATCTAATTTCCCAAACCAAACTGCTTGCAGCTCTAACTCCCTTCTAACTACCACTTCTTCAGTTCAGTGAGATATGCTGGATTCTAAACGGAGAAGCTTCTCTGACGCTTTTTCACAGAGATTTTGAAACTGAAATCTCCCATGCCGTTTCCACCATAGGCAGCAATGGGCTTCCCCATAGAACTTGCCAACCTGAATTCCTACAGGCTAGATGTGAGAGGCACATTCTGCTGCTTCCTCCCTTAGAGTTAAACTAGCTTCTGAAAGCTCAACCTCCGGGGAGTTTGTTTGGCAGAGATATAGAACACACTTTTCCAAGCCTGTTGGAAGGCATTTGCAGTTTCATTTCGCGTCTAATTTCCCAAACCAAACTGCTTGCAGCTCTAACTGCCTTCTAACTACCACTTCTTCGGTTCAGTGAGATATGCTGGATTCTAAACGGAGAAGCTTCTCTGATGCTTTTTCACAGAGATTTTGAAACTGAAATCTCCCATGCCGTTTCCACCATAGGCAGCAATGGGCTTCCCCATAGAACTTGCCAACCTGAATTCCTACAGGCTAGATGTGAGAGGCACATTCTGCTGCTTCCTCCCTTAGAGTTAAACTTGCTTCTGAAAGCTCAATCTCCGGGGAGTTTGTTTGGCAGAGATATAGAACACACTTTTCCAAGCCTGTTGGAAGGCCTTTGCAGTGTCATTGCGCATCTAATTTCCCAAACCAAACTGCTTGCAGCTCTAACTCCCTTCTAACTACCACTTCTTCGGTTCAGTGAGATATGCTGGATTCTAAACGGAGAAGCTTCTCTGACGCTTTTTCACAGAGATTTTGAAACTGAAATCTCCCATGCCGTTTCCACCATAGGCAGCAATGGGCTTCCCCATAGAACTTGCCAACCTGAATTCCTACAGGCTAGATGTGAGAGGCACATTCTGCTGCTTCCTTCCTTAGAGTTAAACTAGCTTCTGAAAGCTCAACCTCCGGGGAGTTTGTTTGGCAGAGATATAGAACACACTTTTCCAAGCCTGTTGGAAGGCATTTGCAGTTTCATTTCGCGTCTAATTTCCCAAACCAAACTGCTTGCAGCTCTAACTCCCTTCTAACTACCACTTCTTCGGTTCAGTGAGATATGCTGGATTCTAAACGGAGAAGCTTCTCTGACGCTTTTTCACAGAGATTTTGAAACTGAAATCTCCCATGCCGTTTCCACCATAGGCAGCAATGGGCTTCCCCATAGAACTTGCCAACCTGAATTCCTACAGGCTAGATGTGAGAGGCACATTCTGCTGCTTCCTCCCTTAGAGTTAAACTTGCTTCTGAAAGCTCAACCTCCGGGGAGTTTGTTTGGCAGAGATATAGAACACACTTTTCCAAGCCTGTTGGAAGGCATTTGCAGTTTCATTCCGCGTCTAATTTCCCAAACCAAACTGCTTGCAGCTCTAACTCCCTTCTAACTACCACTTCTTCGGTTCAGTGAGATATGCTGGATTCTAAACGGAGAAGCTTCTCTGACGCTTTTTCACAGAGATTTTGAAACTGAAATTTCCAAACCCGTTTCCAACGAAGGCGCCAATGGGCTTCCCCATAGAACTTGCCAACCTGAATTCCTACAGGCTAGATGTGAGAGGCACATTCTGCTGCTTCCTCCCTTAGAGTTAAACTAGCTTCTGAAAGCTCAACCTCCGGGGAGTTTGTTTGGCAGAGATATAGAACACACTTTTCCAAGCCTGTTGGAAGGCATTTGCAGTTTCATTTCGCATCTAATTTCCCAAACCAAACTGCTTGCAGCTCTAATTGCCTTCTAACTACCACTTCTTCGGTTCAGTGAGATATGCTGGATTCTAAACGGAGAAGCTTCTCTGACGCTTTTTCACAGAGATTTTGAAACTGAAATCTCCCATGCTGTTTCCACCATAGCCAGCAATGGGCTTCCCCATAGAACTTGCCAACCTGAATTCCTACAGGCTAGATGTGAGAGGCACATTCTGCTGCTTCCTCCCTTAGAGTTAAACTAGCTTCTGAAAGCTCAACCTCCAGGGAGTCTGTTTGGCAGAGATATAGAACACACTTTTCCAAGCCTGTTGGAAGGCATTTGCAGTTTCATTTCGCGTCTAATTTCCCAAACCAAACTGCTTGCAGCTCTAACTGCCTTCTAACTACCACTTCTTCGGTTCAGTGAGATATGCTGGATTCTAAACGGAGAAGCTTCTCTGACGCTTTTTCACAGAGATTTTGAAACTGAAATCTCCCATGCCGTTTCCACCATAGGCAGCAATGGGCTTCCCCATAAAACTTGCCAACCTGAATTCCTACAGGCTAGATGTGAGAGGCACATTCTGCTGCTTCCTCCCTAAGAGTTAAGCTTGCTTCTGAATGCTCAACCTCCGGGGAGTCTGTTTGGCAGAGATATAGAACACACTTTTCCAAGCCTGTTGGAAGGCATTTGCAGTTTCATTTCGCGTCTAATTTCCCAAACCAAACTGCTTGCAGCTCTAACTCCCTTCTAACTACCACTTCTTCGGTTCAGTGAGATATGCTGGATTCTAAACGGAGAAGCTTCTCTGACGCTTTTTCACAGAGATTTTGAAACTGAAATTTCCAAACCCGTTTCCAACGAAGGCGCCAATGGGCTTCCCCATAGAACTTGCCAACCTGAATTCCTACAGGCTAGATGTGAGAGGCACATTCTGCTGCTTCCTCCCTTAGAGTTAAACTAGCTTCTGAAAGCTCAACCTCCGGGGAGTTTGTTTGGCAGAGATATAGAACACACTTTTCCAAGCCTGTTGGAAGGCATTTGCAGTTTCATTTCGCGTCTAATTTCCCAAACCAAACTGCTTGCAGCTCTAACTGCCTTCTAACTACCACTTCTTCGGTTCAGTGAGATATGCTGGATTCTAAACGGAGAAGCTTCTCTGACGCTTTTTCACAGAGATTTTGAAACTGAAATCTCCCATGCCGTTTCCACCATAGCCAGCAATGGGCTTCCCCATAGAACTTGCCAACCTGAATTCCTACAGGCTAGATGTGAGAGGCACATTCTGCTGCTTCCTCCCTTAGAGTTAAACTTGCTTCTGAAAGCTCAACCTCCGGGGAGTTTGTTTGGCAGAGATATAGAACACACTTTTCCAAGCCTGTTGGAAGGCATTTGCAGTTTCATTTCCCGTCTAATTTCCCAAACCAAACTGCTTGCAGCTCTAACTCCCTTCTAACTACCACTTCTTCGGTTCAGTGAGATATGCTGGATTCTAAACGGAGAAGCTTCTCTGACGCTTTTTCACAGAGGTTTTGAAACGGAAATTTCCAAACCCGTTTCCAACGAAGGCGCCAATGGGCTTCCCCATAGACCTTGCCAACCTGAATTCCTACAGGCTAGATGTGAGAGGCACATTCTGCTGCTTCCTCCCTTAGAGTTAAACTAGCTTCTGAAAGCTCAACCTCCGAGGAGTTTGTTTGGCAGAGATATAGAACACACTTTTCCAAGCCTGTTGGAAGGCATTTGCAGTTTCATTTCGCGTCTAATTTCCCAAACCAAACTGCTTGCAGCTCTAACTCCCTTCTAACTACCACTTCTTCGGTTCAGTGAGATATGCTGGATTCTAAACGGAGAAGCTTCTCTGACGCTTTTTCACAGAGATTTTGAAACTGAAATCTCCCATGCCGTTTCCACCATAGGCAGCAATGGGCTTCCCCATAGAACTTGCCAACCTGAATTCCTAAAGGCTAGATGTGAGAGGCACATTCTGCTGCTTCCTCCCTTAGAGTTAAACTTGCTTCTGAAAGCTGAACCTCCGGGGAGTTTGTTTGGCAGAGATATAGAACACACTTTTCCAAGCCTGTTGGAAGGCATTTGCAGTTTCATTTCGCGTCTAATTTCCCAAACCAAACTGCTTGCAACTCTAACTCCCTTCTAACTACCACTTCTTCGGTTCAGTGAGATATGCTGGATTCTAAACGGAGAAGCTTCTCTGACGCTTTTTCACAGAGATTTTGAAACTGAAATTTCCAAACCCATTTCCAACGAAGGCGCCAATGGGCTTCCCCATAGAACTTGCCAACCTGAATTCCTACAGGCTAGATGTGAGAGGCACATTCTGCTGCTTCCTCCCTTAGAGTTAAACTAGCTTCTGAAAGCTCAACCTCCGGGGAGTTTGTTTGGCAGAGATATAGAACACACTTTTCCAAGCCTGTTGGAAGGCATTTGCAGTTTCATTTCGCGTCTAATTTCCCAAACCAAACTGCTTGCAGCTCTAACTCCCTTCTAACTACCACTTCTTCGGTTCAGTGAGATATGCTGGATTCTAAACGGAGAAGCTTCTCTGACGCTTTTTCACAGAGATTTTGAAACTGAAATCTCCCATGCCGTTTCCACCGTAGGCAGCAATGGGCTTCCCCATAGAACTTGCCAACCTGAATTCCTACAGGCTAGATGTGAGAGGCACATTCTGCTGCTTCCTCCCTTAGAGTTAAACTTGCTTCTGAAAGCTCAACCTCCGGGGAGTTTGTTTGGCAGAGATATAGAACACACTTTTCCAAGCCTGTTGGAAGGCATTTGCAGTGTCATTTCGCATCTAATTTCCCAAACCAAACTGCTTGCAGCTCTAACTCCCTTCTAACTACCACTTCTTCGGTTCAGTGAGATATGCTGGATTCTAAACGGAGAAGCTTCTCTGACGCTTTTTCACAGAGATTTTGAAACTGAAATGTCCCATGCCGTTTCCACCATAGGCAGCAATGGGCTTCCCCATAGAACTTGCCAACCTGAATTCCTACAGGCTAGATGTGAGAGGCACATTGTGCTGCTTCCTCCCTTAGAGTTAAACTAGCTTCTGAAAGCTCAACCTCCGGGGAGTTTGTTTGGCAGAGATATAGAACACACTTTTCCAAGCCTGTTGGAAGGCATTTGCAGTTTCATTTCGCGTCTAATTTCCCAAACCAAACTGCTTGCAGCTCTAACTGCCTTCTAACTACCACTTCTTCGGTTCAGTGAGATATGTTGGATTCTAAACGGAGAAGCTTCTCTGACGCTTTTTCACAGAGATTTTGAAACTGAAATCTCCCATGCCGTTTCCACCATAGGCAGCAATGGGCTTCCCCATAGAACTTGCCAACCTGAATTCCTACAGGCTAGATGTGAGAGGCACATTCTGCTGCTTCCTCCCTAAGAGTTAAGCTTGCTTCTGAAAGCTCAACCTTTGGGGAGTCTGTTTGGCAGAGATATAGAACACACTTTTCCAAGCCTGTTGGAAGGCCTTTGCAGTGTCATTTCGCATCTAATTTCCCAAACCAAACTGCTTGCAGCTCTAACTCCCTTCTAACTACCACTTCTTCGGTTCAGTGAGATATGCTGGATTCTAAACGGAGAAGCTTCTCTGACGCTTTTTCACAGAGATTTTGAAACTGAAATTTCCAAACCCGTTTCCAACGAAGGCGCCAATGGGCTTCCCCATAGAACTTGCCAACCTGAATTCCTACAGGCTAGATGTGAGAGGCACATTCTGCTGCTTCCTCCCTTAGAGTTAAACTAGCTTCTGAAAGCTCAACCTCCGGGGAGTTTGTTTGGCAGAGATATAGAACACACTTTTCCAAGCCTGTTGGAAGGCATTTGCAGTTTCATTTCGCGTCTAATTTCCCAAACCAAACTGCTTGCAGCTCTAACTCCCTTCTAACTACCACTTCTTCGGTTCAGTGAGATATGCTGGATTCTAAACGGAGAAGCTTCTCTGACGCTTTTTCACAGAGATTTTGAAACTGAAATCTCCCATGCCGTTTCCACCATAGGCAGCAATGGGCTTCCCCATAGAACTTGCCAACCTGAATTCCTACAGGCTAGATGTGAGAGGCACATTCTGCTGCTTCCTCCCTAACAGTTAAGCTTGCTTCTGAAAGCTCAACCTCCGGGGACTCTGTTTGGCACAGATATAGAACACACTTTTCCAAGCCTGTTGGAAGGCATTTGCAGTTTCATTTCGCGTCTAATTTCCCAAACCAAACTGCTTGCAGCTCTAACTCCCTTCTAACTACCACTTCTTCGGTTCAGTGAGATATGCTGGATTCTAAACGGAGAAGCTTCTCTGACGCTTTTTCACAGAGATTTTGAAACTGAAATCTCCCATGCCGTTTCCACCATAGGCAGCAATGGGCTTCCCCATAGAACTTGCCAACCTGAATTCCTACAGGCTAGATGTGAGAGGCACTTTCTGCTGCTTCCTCCCTTAGAGTTAAACTTGCTTCTGAAAGCTCAACCTCCGGGGAGTTTGTTTGGCAGAGATATAGAACACACTTTTCCAAGCCTGTTGGAAGGCATTTGCAGTTTCATTTCGCGTCTAATTTCCCAAACCAAACTGCTTGCAGCTCTAACTCCCTTCTAACTACCACTTCTTCGGTTCAGTGAGATATGCTGGATTCTAAACGGAGAAGCTTCTCTGACGCTTTTTCACAGAGATTTTGAAACTGAAATCTCCCATGCCGTTTCCACCATAGGCAGCAATGGGCTTCCCCATAGAACTTGCCAACCTGAATTCCTACAGGCTAGATGTGAGAGGCACATTCTGCTGCTTCCTCCCTTAGAGTTAAACTTGCTTCTGAAAGCTCAACCTCCGGGGAGTTTGTTTGGCAGAGATATAGAACACACTTTTCCAAGCCTGTTGGAAGGCATTTGCAGTTTCATTTCGCGTCTAATTTCCCAAACCAAACTGCTTGCAGCTCTAACTCCCTTCTAACTACCACTTCTTCGGTTCAGTGAGATATGCTGGATTCTAAACGGAGAAGCTTCTCTGACGCTTTTTCACAGAGATTTTGAAACTGAAATTTCCAAACCCGTTTCCAACGAAGGCGCCAATGGGCTTCCCCATAGAACTTGCCAACCTGAATTCCTACAGGCTAGATGTGAGAGGCACATTCTGCTGCTTCCTCCCTTAGAGTTAAACTAGCTTCTGAAAGCTCAACCTCCGGGGAGTTTGTTTGGCAGAGATATAGAACACACTTTTCCAAGCCTGTTGGAAGGCATTTGCAGTTTCATTTCGCATCTAATTTCCCAAACCAAACTGCTTGCAGCTCTAATTGCCTTCTAACTACCACTTCTTCGGTTCAGTGAGATATGCTGGATTCTAAACGGAGAAGCTTCTCTGACGCTTTTTCACAGAGATTTTGAAACTGAAATCTCCCATGCTGTTTCCACCATAGCCAGCAATGGGCTTCCCCATAGAACTTGCCAACCTGAATTCCTACAGGCTAGATGTGAGAGGCACATTCTGCTGCTTCCTCCCTTAGAGTTAAACTAGCTTCTGAAAGCTCAACCTCCAGGGAGTCTGTTTGGCAGAGATATAGAACACACTTTTCCAAGCCTGTTGGAAGGCATTTGCAGTTTCATTTCGCGTCTAATTTCCCAAACCAAACTGCTTGCAGCTCTAACTGCCTTCTAACTACCACTTCTTCGGTTCAGTGAGATATGCTGGATTCTAAACGGAGAAGCTTCTCTGACGCTTTTTCACAGAGATTTTGAAACTGAAATCTCCCATGCCGTTTCCACCATAGGCAGCAATGGGCTTCCCCATAAAACTTGCCAACCTGAATTCCTACAGGCTAGATGTGAGAGGCACATTCTGCTGCTTCCTCCCTAAGAGTTAAGCTTGCTTCTGAATGCTCAACCTCCGGGGAGTCTGTTTGGCAGAGATATAGAACACACTTTTCCAAGCCTGTTGGAAGGCATTTGCAGTTTCATTTCGCGTCTAATTTCCCAAACCAAACTGCTTGCAGCTCTAACTCCCTTCTAACTACCACTTCTTCGGTTCAGTGAGATATGCTGGATTCTAAACGGAGAAGCTTCTCTGACGCTTTTTCACAGAGATTTTGAAACTGAAATTTCCAAACCCGTTTCCAACGAAGGCGCCAATGGGCTTCCCCATAGAACTTGCCAACCTGAATTCCTACAGGCTAGATGTGAGAGGCACATTCTGCTGCTTCCTCCCTTAGAGTTAAACTAGCTTCTGAAAGCTCAACCTCCGGGGAGTTTGTTTGGCAGAGATATAGAACACACTTTTCCAAGCCTGTTGGAAGGCATTTGCAGTTTCATTTCGCGTCTAATTTCCCAAACCAAACTGCTTGCAGCTCTAACTGCCTTCTAACTACCACTTCTTCGGTTCAGTGAGATATGCTGGATTCTAAACGGAGAAGCTTCTCTGACGCTTTTTCACAGAGATTTTGAAACTGAAATCTCCCATGCCGTTTCCACCATAGCCAGCAATGGGCTTCCCCATAGAACTTGCCAACCTGAATTCCTACAGGCTAGATGTGAGAGGCACATTCTGCTGCTTCCTCCCTTAGAGTTAAACTTGCTTCTGAAAGCTCAACCTCCGGGGAGTTTGTTTGGCAGAGATATAGAACACACTTTTCCAAGCCTGTTGGAAGGCATTTGCAGTTTCATTTCGCGTCTAATTTCCCAAACCAAACTGCTTGCAGCTCTAACTCCCTTCTAACTACCACTTCTTCGGTTCAGTGAGATAGGCTGGATTCTAAACGGAGAAGCTTCTCTGACGCTTTTTCACAGAGATTTTGAAACTGAAATTTCCAAACCCGTTTCCAACGAAGGCGCCAATGGGCTTCCCCATAGAACTTGCCAACCTGAATTCCTACAGGCTAGATGTGAGAGGCACATTCTGCTGCTTCCTCCCTTAGAGTTAAACTAGCTTCTGAAAGCTCAACCTCCGGGGAGTTTGTTTGGCAGAGATATAGAACACACTTTTCCAAGCCTGTTGGAAGGCATTTGCAGTTTCATTTCGCGTCTAATTTCCCAAACCAAACTGCTTGCAGCTCTAACTCCCTTCTAACTACCACTTCTTCGGTTCAGTGAGATATGCTGGATTCTAAACGGAGAAGCTTCTCTGACGCTTTTTCACAGAGATTTTGAAACTGAAATGTCCCATGCCGTTTCCACCATAGGCAGCAATGGGCTTCCCCATAGAACTTGCCAACCTGAATTCCTACAGGCTAGATGTGAGAGGCACATTGTGCTGCTTCCTCCCTTAGAGTTAAACTAGCTTCTGAAAGCTCAACCTCCGGGGAGTTTGTTTGGCAGAGATATAGAACACACTTTTCCAAGCCTGTTGGAAGGCATTTGCAGTTTCATTTCGCGTCTAATTTCCCAAACCAAACTGCTTGCAGCTCTAACTGCCTTCTAACTACCACTTCTTCGGTTCAGTGAGATATGTTGGATTCTAAACGGAGAAGCTTCTCTGACGCTTTTTCACAGAGATTTTGAAACTGAAATCTCCCATGCCGTTTCCACCATAGGCAGCAATGGGCTTCCCCATAGAACTTGCCAACCTGAATTCCTACAGGCTAGATGTGAGAGGCACATTCTGCTGCTTCCTCCCTAAGAGTTAAGCTTGCTTCTGAAAGCTCAACCTTTGGGGAGTCTGTTTGGCAGAGATATAGAACACACTTTTCCAAGCCTGTTGGAAGGCCTTTGCAGTGTCATTTCGCATCTAATTTCCCAAACCAAACTGCTTGCAGCTCTAACTCCCTTCTAACTACCACTTCTTCGGTTCAGTGAGATATGCTGGATTCTAAACGGAGAAGCTTCTCTGACGCTTTTTCACAGAGATTTTGAAACTGAAATTTCCAAACCCGTTTCCAACGAAGGCGCCAATGGGCTTCCCCATAGAACTTGCCAACCTGAATTCCTACAGGCTAGATGTGAGAGGCACATTCTGCTGCTTCCTCCCTTAGAGTTAAACTAGCTTCTGAAAGCTCAACCTCCGGGGAGTTTGTTTGGCAGAGATATAGAACACACTTTTCCAAGCCTGTTGGAAGGCATTTGCAGTTTCATTTCGCGTCTAATTTCCCAAACCAAACTGCTTGCAGCTCTAACTCCCTTCTAACTACCACTTCTTCGGTTCAGTGAGATATGCTTGATTCTAAACGGAGAAGCTTCTCTGACGCTTTTTCACAGAGATTTTGAAACTGAAATCTCCCATGCCGTTTCCACCATAGGCAGCAATGGGCTTCCCCATAGAACTTGCCAACCTGAATTCCTACAGGCTAGATGTGAGAGGCACATTCTGCTGCTTCCTCCCTAACAGTTAAGCTTGCTTCTGAAAGCTCAACCTCCGGGGACTCTGTTTGGCACAGATATAGAACACACTTTTCCAAGCCTGTTGGAAGGCATTTGCAGTTTCATTTCGCGTCTAATTTCCCAAACCAAACTGCTTGCAGCTCTAACTCCCTTCTAACTACCACTTCTTCGGTTCAGTGAGATATGCTGGATTCTAAACGGAGAAGCTTCTCTGACGCTTTTTCACAGAGATTTTGAAACTGAAATCTCCCATGCCGTTTCCACCATAGGCAGCAATGGGCTTCCCCATAGAACTTGCCAACCTGAATTCCTACAGGCTAGATGTGAGAGGCACTTTCTGCTGCTTCCTCCCTTAGAGTTAAACTTGCTTCTGAAAGCTCAACCTCCGGGGAGTTTGTTTGGCAGAGATATAGAACACACTTTTCCAAGCCTGTTGGAAGGCATTTGCAGTTTCATTTCGCGTCTAATTTCCCAAACCAAACTGCTTGCAGCTCTAACTCCCTTCTAACTACCACTTCTTCGGTTCAGTGAGATATGCTGGATTCTAAACGGAGAAGCTTCTCTGACGCTTTTTCACAGAGATTTTGAAATTGAAATTTCCAAACCCGTTTCCAACGAAGGCGCCAATGGGCTTCCCCATAGAACTTGCCAACCTGAATTCCTACAGGCTAGATGTGAGAGGCACATTCTGCTGCTTCCTCCCTTAGAGTTAAACTAGCTTCTGAAAGCTCAACCTCCGGGGAGTTTGTTTGGCAGAGATATAGAACACACTTTTCCAAGCCTGTTGGAAGGCCTTTGCAGTGTCATTTCGCATCTAATTTCCCAAACCAAACTGCTTGCAGCTCTAACTCCCTTCTAACTACCACTTCTTCGGTTCAGTGAGATATGCTGGATTCTAAACGGAGAAGCTTCTCTGACGCTTTTTCACAGAGATTTTGAAACTGAAATCTCCCATGCCGTTTCCACCATAGGCAGCAATGGGCTTCCCCATAGAACTTGCCAACCTGAATTCCTAAAGGCTAGATGTGAGAGGCACATTCTGCTGCTTCCTCCCTTAGAGTTAAACTTGCTTCTGAAAGCTCAACCTCTGGGGAGTTTGTTTGGCAGAGATATAGAACACACTTTTCCAAGCCTGTTGGAAGGCATTTGCAGTTTCATTTCGCGTCTAATTTCCCAAACCAAACTGCTTGCAGCTCTAACTCCCTTCTAACTACCACTTCTTCGGTTCAGTGAGATATGCTGGATTCTAAACGGAGAAGCTTCTCTGACGCTTTTTCACAGAGATTTTGAAACTGAAATTTCCAAACCCGTTTCCAACGAAGGCGCCAATGGGCTTCCCCATAGAACTTGCCAACCTGAATTCCTAAAGGCTAGATGTGAGAGGCACATTCTGCTGCTTCCTCCCTTAGAGTTAAACTAGCTTCTGAAAGCTCAACCTCCGGGGAGTTTGTTTGGCAGAGATATAGAACACACTTTTCCAAGCCTGTTGGAAGGCATTTGCAGTTTCATTTCGCGTCTAATTTCCCAAACCAAACTGCTTGCAGCTCTAACTCCCTTCTAACTACCACTTCTTCGGTTCAGTGAGATATGCTGGATTCTAAACGGAGAAGCTTCTCTGACGCTTTTTCACAGAGATTTTGAAACTGAAATCTCCCATGCCGTTTCCACCATAGGCAGCAATGGGCTTCCCCATAGAACTTGCCAACCTGAATTCCTACAGGCTAGATGTGAGAGGCACATTCTGCTGCTTCCTCCCTTAGAGTTAAACTTGCTTCTGAAAGCTCAACCTCCGGGGAGTTTGTTTGGCAGAGATATAGAACACACTTTTCCAAGCCTGTTGGAAGGCCTTTGCAGTGTCATTTCGCATCTAATTTCCCAAACCAAACTGCTTGCAGCTCTAACTCCCTTCTAACTACCACTTCTTCAGTTCAGTGAGATATGCTGGATTCTAAACGGAGAAGCTTCTCTGACGCTTTTTCACAGAGATTTTGAAACTGAAATCTCCCATGCCGTTTCCACCATAGGCAGCAATGGGCTTCCCCATAGAACTTGCCAACCTGAATTCCTACAGGCTAGATGTGAGAGGCACATTCTGCTGCTTCCTTCCTTAGAGTTAAAGTAGCTTCTGAAAGCTCAACCTCCGGGGAGTTTTTTTGGCAGAGATATAGAACACACTTTTCCAAGCCTGTTGGAAGGCATTTGCAGTTTCATTTCGCGTCTAATTTCCCAAACCAAACTGCTTGCAGCTCTAACTCCCTTCTAACTACCACTTCTTCGGTTCAGTGAGATATGCTGGATTCTAAACGGAGAAGCTTCTCTGACGCTTTTTCACACAGATTTTGAAACTGAAATCTCCCATGCCGTTTCCACCATAGGCAGCAATGGGCTTCCCCATAGAACTTGCCAACCTGAATTCCTACAGGCTAGATGTGAGAGGCACATTCTGCTGCTTCCTCCCTTAGAGTTAAACTTGCTTCTGAAAGCTCAACCTCCGGGGAGTTTGTTTGGCAGAGATATAGAACACACTTTTCCAAGCCTGTTGGAAGGCATTTGCAGTTTCATTTCGCGTCTAATTTCCCAAACCAAACTGCTTGCAGCTCTAACTCCCTTCTAACTACCACTTCTTCGGTTCAGTGAGATATGCTGGATTCTAAACGGAGAAGCTTCTCTGACGCTTTTTCACAGAGATTTTGAAACTGAAATTTCCAAACCCGTTTCCAACGAAGGCGCCAATGGGCTTCCCCATAGAACTTGCCAACCTGAATTCCTACAGGCTAGATGTGAGAGGCACATTCTGCTGCTTCCTCCCTTAGAGTTAAACTAGCTTCTGAAAGCTCAACCTCCGGGGAGTTTGTTTGGCAGAGATATAGAACACACTTTTCCAAGCCTGTTGGAAGGCCTTTGCAGTGTCATTTCGCCTCTAATTTCCCAAACCAAACTGCTTGCAGCTCTAACTCCCTTCTAACTACCACTTCTTCGGTTCAGTGAGATATGCTGGATTCTAAACGGAGAAGCTTCTCTGACGCTTTTTCACAGAGATTTTGAAACTGAAATCTCCCATGCCGTTTCCACCATAGGCAGCAATGGCCTTCCCCATAGAACTTGCCAACCTGAATTCCTAAAGGCTAGATGTGAGAGGCACATTCTGCTGCTTCCTCCCTTAGAGTTAAACTTGCTTCTGAAAGCTCAACCTCCGGGGAGTTTGTTTGGCAGAGATATAGAACACACTTTTCCAAGCCTGTTGGAAGGCATTTGCAGTTTCATTTCGCGTCTAATTTCCCAAACCAAACTGCTTGCAGCTCTAACTCCCTTCTAACTACCACTTCTTCGGTTCAGTGAGATATGCTGGATTCTAAACGGAGAAGCTTCTCTGACGCTTTTTCACAGAGATTTTGAAACTGAAATTTCCAAACCCGTTTCCAACGAAGGCGCCAATGGGCTTCCCCATAGAACTTGCCAACCTGAATTCCTACAGGCTAGATGTGAGAGGCACATTCTGCTGCTTCCTCCCTTAGAGTTAAACTAGCTTCTGAAAGCTCAACCTCTGGGGAGTTTGTTTGGCAGAGATATAGAACACACTTTTCCAAGCCTGTTGGAAGGCATTTGCAGTTTCATTTCGCGTCTAATTTCCCAAACCAAACTGCTTGCAGCTCTAACTCCCTTCTAACTACCACTTCTTCGGTTCAGTGAGATATGCTGGATTCTAAACGGAGAAGCTTCTCTGACGCTTTTTCACAGAGATTTTGAAACTGAAATCTCCCATGCCGTTTCCACCATAGGCAGCAATGGGCTTCCCCATAGAACTTGCCAACCTGAATTCCTACAGGCTAGATGTGAGAGGCACATTCTGCTGCTTCCTCCCTTAGAGTTAAACTTGCTTCTGAAAGCTCAACCTCCGGGGAGTTTGTTTGGCAGAGATATAGAACACACTTTTCCAAGCCTGTTGGAAGGCCTTTGCAGTGTCATTTCGCATCTAATTTCCCAAACCAAACTGCTTGCAGCTCTAACTCCCTTCTAACTACCACTTCTTCGGTTCAGTGAGATATGCTGGATTCTAAACGGAGAAGCTTCTCTGACGCTTTTTCACAGAGATTTTGAAACTGAAATCTCCCATGCCGTTTCCACCATAGGCAGCAATGGGCTTCCCCATAGAACTTGCCAACCTGAATTCCTACAGGCTAGATGTGAGAGGCACATTCTGCTGCTTCCTTCCTTAGAGTTAAACTAGCTTCTGAAAGCTCAACCTCCGGGGAGTTTGTTTGGCAGAGATATAGAACACACTTTTCCAAGCCTGTTGGAAGGCATTTGCAGTTTCATTTCGCGTCTAATTTCCCAAACAAAACTGCTTGCAGCTCTAACTCCCTTCTAACTACCACTTCTTCGGTTCAGTGAGATATGCTGGATTCTAAACGGAGAAGCTTCTCTGACGCTTTTTCACAGAGATTTTGAAACTGAAATCTCCCATGCCGTTTCCACCATAGGCAGCAATGGGCTTCCCCATAGAACTTGCCAACCTGAATTCCTACAGGCTAGATGTGAGAGGCACATTCTGCTGCTTCCTCCCTTAGAGTTAAACTAGCTTCTGAAAGCTCAACCTCCGGGGAGTTTGTTTGGCAGAGATATAGAACACACTTTTCCAAGCCTGTTGGAAGGCATTTGCAGTTTCATTTCGCGTCTAATTTCCCAAACCAAACTGCTTGCAGCTCTAACTGCCTTCTAACTACCACTTCTTCGGTTCAGTGAGATATGCTGGATTCTAAACGGAGAAGCTTCTCTGACGCTTTTTCACAGAGATTTTGAAACTGAAATCTCCCATGCCGTTTCCACCATAGGCAGCAATGGGCTTCCCCATAGAACTTGCCAACCTGAATTCCTACAGGCTAGATGTGAGAGGCACATTCTGCTGCTTCCTCCCTTAGAGTTAAACTTGCTTCTGAAAGCTCAATCTCCGGGGAGTTTGTTTGGCAGAGATATAGAACACACTTTTCCAAGCCTGTTGGAAGGCCTTTGCAGTGTCATTTCGCATCTAATTTCCCAAACCAAACTGCTTGCAGCTCTAACTCCCTTCTAACTACCACTTCTTCGGTTCAGTGAGATATGCTGGATTCTAAACGGAGAAGCTTCTCTGACGCTTTTTCACAGAGATTTTGAAACTGAAATTTCCAAACCCGTTTCCAACGAAGGCGCCAATGGGCTTCCCCATAGAACTTGCCAACCTGAATTCCTACAGGCTAGATGTGAGAGGCACATTCTGCTGCTTCCTCCCTTAGAGTTAAACTAGCTTCTGAAAGCTCAACCTCCGGGGAGTTTGTTTGGCAGAGATATAGAACACACTTTTCCAAGCCTGTTGGAAGGCATTTGCAGTTTCATTTCGCATCTAATTTCCCAAACCAAACTGCTTGCAGCTCTAATTGCCTTCTAACTACCAGTTCTTCGGTTCAGTGAGATATGCTGGATTCTAAACGGAGAAGCTTCTCTGACGCTTTTTCACAGAGATTTTGAAACTGAAATCTCCCATGCTGTTTCCACCATAGCCAGCAATGGGCTTCCCCATAGAACTTGCCAACCTGAATTCCTACAGGCTAGATGTGAGAGGCACATTCTGCTGCTTCCTCCCTTAGAGTTAAACTAGCTTCTGAAAGCTCAACCTCCAGGGAGTCTGTTTGGCAGAGATATAGAACACACTTTTCCAAGCCTGTTGGAAGGCATTTGCAGTTTCATTTCGCGACTAATTTCCCAAACCAAACTGCTTGCAGCTCTAACTGCCTTCTAACTACCACTTCTTCGGTTCAGTGAGATATGCTGGATTCTAAACGGAGAAGCTTCTCTGACGCTTTTTCACAGAGATTTTGAAACTGAAATCTCCCATGCCGTTTCCACCATAGGCAGCAATGGGCTTCCCCATAAAACTTGCCAACCTGAATTCCTACAGGCTAGATGTGAGAGGCACATTCTGCTGCTTCCTCCCTAAGAGTTAAGCTTGCTTCTGAATGCTCAACCTCCGGGGAGTCTGTTTGGCAGAGATATAGAACACACTTTTCCAAGCCTGTTGGAAGGCCTTTGCAGTGTCATTTCGCATCTAATTTCCCAAACCAAACTGCTTGCAGCTCTAACTCCCTTCTAACTACCACTTCTTCGGTTCAGTGAGATATGCTGGATTCTAAACGGAGAAGCTTCTCTGACGCTTTTTCACAGAGATTTTGAAACTGAAATTTCCAAACCCGTTTCCAACGAAGGCGCCAATGTGCTTCCCCATAGAACTTGCCAACCTGAATTCCTACAGGCTAGATGTGAGAGGCACATTCTGCTGCTTCCTCCCTTAGAGTTAAACTAGCTTCTGAAAGCTCAACCTCCGGGGAGTTTGTTTGGCAGAGATATAGAACACACTTTTCCAAGCCTGTTGGAAGGCATTTGCAGTTTCATTTCGCGTCTAATTTCCCAAACCAAACTGTTTGCAGCTCTAACTCCCTTCTAACTACCACTTCTTCGGTTCAGTGAGATATGCTGGATTCTAAACGGAGAAGCTTCTCTGACGCTTTTTCACAGAGATTTTGAAACTGAAATCTCCCATGCCGTTTCTACCATAGGCAGCAATGGGCTTCCCCATAGAACTTGCCAACCTGAATTCCTACAGGCTAGATGTGAGAGGCACATTCTGCTGCTTCCTCCCTTAGAGTTAAACTAGCTTCTGAAAGCTCAACCTCCGGGGAGTTTGTTTGGCAGAGATATAGAACACACTTTTCCAAGCCTGTTGGAAGGCATTTGCAGTTTCATTTCGCGTCTAATTTCCCAAACCAAACTGTTTGCAGCTCTAACTCCCTTCTAACTACCACTTCTTCGGTTCAGTGAGATATGCTGGATTCTAAACGGAGAAGCTTCTCTGACGCTTTTTCACAGAGATTTTGAAACTGAAATTTCCAAACCCGTTTCCAACGAAGGCGCCAATGGGCTTCCCCATAGAACTTGCCAACCTGAATTCCTACAGGCTAGATGTGAGAGGCACATTCTGCTGCTTCCTCCCTTAGAGTTAAACTAGCTTCTGAAAGCTCAACCTCCGGGGAGTTTGTTTGGCAGAGATATAGAACACACTTTTCCAAGCCTGTTGGAAGGCCTTTGCAGTGTCATTTCGCATTTAATTTCCCAAACCAAACTGCTTGCAGCTCTAACTCCCTTCTAACTACCACTTCTTCGGTTCAGTGAGATATGCTGGATTCTAAACGGAGAAGCTTCTCTGACGCTTTTTCACAGAGATTTTGAAACTGAAATCTCCCATGCCGTTTCCACCATAGGCAGCAATGGGCTTCCCCATAGAACTTGCCAACCTGAATTCCTAAAGCCTAGATGTGAGAGGCACATTCTGCTGCTTCCTCCCTTAGAGTTAAACTTGCTTCTGAAAGCTCAACCTCTGGGGAGTTTGTTTGGCAGAGATATAGAACACACTTTTCCAAGCCTGTTGGAAGGCATTTGCAGTTTCATTTCGCGTCTAATTTCCCAAACCAAACTGCTTGCAGCTCTAACTCCCTTCTAACTACCACTTCTTCGGTTCAGTGAGATATGCTGGATTCTAAACGGAGAAGCTTCTCTGACGCTTTTTCACAGAGATTTTGAAACTGAAATTTCCAAACCCGTTTCCAACGAAGGCGCCAATGGGCTTCCCCATAGAACTTGCCAACCTGAATTCCTAAAGGCTAGATGTGAGAGGCACATTCTGCTGCTTCCTCCCTTAGAGTTAAACTTGCTTCTGAAAGCTCAACCTCCGGGGAGTTTGTTTGGCAGAGATATAGAACACACTTTTCCAAGCCTGTTGGAAGGCATTTGCAGTTTCATTTCGCGTCTAATTTCCCAAACCAAACTGCTTGCAGCTCTAACTCCCTTCTAACTACCACTTCTTCGGTTCAGTGAGATATGCTGGATTCTAAACGGAGAAGCTTCTCTGACGCTTTTTCACAGAGATTTTGAAACTGAAATCTCCCATGCCGTTTCCACCATAGGCAGCAATGGGCTTCCCCATAGAACTTGCCAACCTGAATTCCTACAGGCTAGATGTGAGAGGCACATTCTGCTGCTTCCTCCCTTAGAGTTAAACTTGCTTCTGAAAGCTCAACCTCCGGGGAGTTTGTTTGGCAGAGATATAGAACACACTTTTCCAAGCCTGTTGGAAGGCCTTTGCAGTGTCATTTCGCATCTAATTTCCCAAACCAAACTGCTTGCAGCTCTAACTCCCTTCTAACTACCACTTCTTCAGTTCAGTGAGATATGCTGGATTCTAAACGGAGAAGCTTCTCTGACGCTTTTTCACAGAGATTTTGAAACTGAAATCTCCCATGCCGTTTCCACCATAGGCAGCAATGGGCTTCCCCATAGAACTTGCCAACCTGAATTCCTACAGGCTAGATGTGAGAGGCACATTCTGCTGCTTCCTTCCTTAGAGTTAAACTAGCTTCTGAAAGCTCAACCTCCGGGGAGTTTTTTTGGCAGAGATATAGAACACACTTTTCCAAGCCTGTTGGAAGGCATTTGCAGTTTCATTTCGCGTCTAATTTCCCAAACCAAACTGCTTGCAGCTCTAACTCCCTTCTAACTACCACTTCTTCGGTTCAGTGAGATATGCTGGATTCTAAACGGAGAAGCTTCTCTGACGCTTTTTCACAGAGATTTTGAAACTGAAATCTCCCATGCCGTTTCCACCATAGGCAGCAATGGGCTTCCCCATAGAACTTGCCAACCTGAATTCCTACAGGCTAGATGTGAGAGGCACATTCTGCTGCTTCCTCCCTTAGAGTTAAACTTGCTTCTGAAAGCTCAACCTCCGGGGAGTTTGTTTGGCAGAGATATAGAACACACTTTTCCAAGCCTGTTGGAAGGCATTTGCAGTTTCATTTCGCGTCTAATTTCCCAAACCAAACTGCTTGCAGCTCTAACTCCCTTCTAACTACCACTTCTTCGGTTCAGTGAGATATGCTGGATTCTAAACGGAGAAGCTTCTCTGACGCTTTTTCACAGAGATTTTGAAACTGAAATTTCCAAACCCGTTTCCAACGAAGGCGCCAATGGGCTTCCCCATAGAACTTGCCAACCTGAATTCCTACAGGCTAGATGTGAGAGGCACATTCTGCTGCTTCCTCCCTTAGAGTTAAACTAGCTTCTGAAAGCTCAACCTCCGGGGAGTTTGTTTGGCAGAGATATAGAACACACTTTTCCAAGCCTGTTGGAAGGCCTTTGCAGTGTCATTTCGCATCTAATTTCCCAAACCAAACTGCTTGCAGCTCTAACTCCCTTCTAACTACCACTTCTTCGGTTCAGTGAGATATGCTGGATTCTAAACGGAGAAGCTTCTCTGACGCTTTTTCACAGAGATTTTGAAACTGAAATCTCCCATGCCGTTTCCACCATAGGCAGCAATGGGCTTCCCCATAGAACTTGCCAATCTGAATTCCTACAGGCTAGATGTGAGAGGCACATTCTGCTGCTTCCTTCCTTAGAGTTAAACTAGCTTCTGAAAGCTCAACCTCCGAGGAGTTTGTTTGGCAGAGATATAGAACACACTTTTCCAAGCCTGTTGGAAGGCATTTGCAGTTTCATTTCGCGTCTAATTTCCCAAACCAAACTGCTTGCAGCTCTAACTGCCTTCTAACTACCACTTCTTCGGTTCAGTGAGATATGCTGGATTCTAAACGGAGAAGCTTCTCTGACGCTTTTTCACAGAGATTTTGAAACTGAAATCTCCCATGCCGTTTCCACCATAGGCAGCAATGGGCTTCCCCATAAAACTTGCCAACCTGAATTCCTACAGGCTAGATGTGAGAGGCACATTCTGCTGCTTCCTCCCTAAGAGTTAAGCTTGCTTCTGAATGCTCAACCTCCGGGGAGTCTGTTTGGCAGAGATATAGAACACACTTTTCCAAGCCTGTTGGAAGGCCTTTGAAGTGTCATTTCGCATCTAATTTCCCAAACCAAACTGCTTGCAGCTCTAACTCCCTTCTAACTACCACTTCTTCGGTTCAGTGAGATATGCTGGATTCTAAACGGAGAAGCTTCTCTGACGCTTTTTCACAGAGATTTTGAAACTGAAATTTCCAAACCCGTTTCCAACGAAGGCGCCAATGGGCTTCCCCATAGAACTTGCCAACCTGAATTCCTACAGGCTAGATGTGAGAGGCACATTCTGCTGCTTCCTCCCTTAGAGTTAAACTAGCTTCTGAAAGCTCAACCTCCGGGGAGTTTGTTTGGCAGAGATATAGAACACACTTTTCCAAGCCTGTTGGAAGGCATTTGCAGTTTCATTTCGCGTCTAATTTCCCAAACCAAACTGCTTGCAGCTCTAATTGCCTTCTAACTACCACTTCTTCGGTTCAGTGAGATATGCTGGATTCTAAACGGAGAAGCTTCTCTGACGCTTTTTCACAGAGATTTTGAAACTGAAATCTCCCATGCTGTTTCCACCATAGCCAGCAATGGGCTTCCCCATAGAACTTGCCAACCTGAATTCCTACAGGCTAGATGTGAGAGGCACATTCTGCTGCTTCCTCCCTTAGAGTTAAACTAGCTTCTGAAAGCTCAACCTCCAGGGAGTCTGTTTGGCAGAGATATAGAACACACTTTTCCAAGCCTGTTGGAAGGCATTTGCAGTTTCATTTCGCGTCTAATTTCCCAAACCAAACTGCTTGCAGCTCTAACTGCCTTCTAACTACCACTTCTTCGGTTCAGTGAGATATGCTGGATTCTAAACGGAGAAGCTTCTCTGACGCTTTTTCACAGAGATTTTGAAACTGAAATCTCCCATGCCGTTTCCACCATAGGCAGCAATGGGCTTCCCCATAAAACTTGCCAACCTGAATTCCTACAGGCTAGATGTGAGAGGCACATTCTGCTGCTTCCTCCCTAAGAGTTAAGCTTGCTTCTGAATGCTCAACCTCCGGGGAGTCTGTTTGGCAGAGATATAGAACACACTTTTCCAAGCCTGTTGGAAGGCCTTTGCAGTGTCATTTCGCATCTAATTTCCCAAACCAAACTGCTTGCAGCTCTAACTCCCTTCTAACTACCACTTCTTCGGTTCAGTGAGATATGCTGGATTCTAAACGGAAAAGCTTCTCTGACGCTTTTTCACAGAGATTTTGAAACTGAAATTTCCAAACCCGTTTCCAACGAAGGCGCCAATGGGCTTCCCCATAGAACTTGCCAACCTGAATTCCTACAGGCTAGATGTGAGAGGCACATTCTGCTGCTTCCTCCCTTAGAGTTAAACTAGCTTCTGAAAGCTCAACCTCCGGGGAGTTTGTTTGGCAGAGATATAGAACACACTTTTCCAAGCCTGTTGGAAGGCATTTGCAGTTTCATTTCGCGTCTAATTTCCCAAACCAAACTGCTTGCAGCTCTAACTCCCTTCTAACTACCACTTCTTCGGTTCAGTGAGATATGCTGGATTCTAAACGGAGAAGCTTCTCTGACGCTTTTTCACAGAGATTTTGAAACTGAAATCTCCCATGCCGTTTCCACCATAGGCAGCAATGGGCTTCCCCATAGAACTTGCCAACCTGAATTCCTACAGGCTAGATGTGAGAGGCACATTCTGCTGCTTCCTCCCTAACAGTTAAGCTGGCTTCTGAAAGCTCAACCTCCGGGGAGTTTGTTTGGCAGAGATATAGAACACACTTTTCCAAGCCTGTTGGAAGGCCTTTGCAGTGTCATTTCGCATCTAATTTCCCAAACCAAACTGCTTGCAGCTCTAACTCCCTTCTAACTACCACTTCTTCGGTTCAGTGAGATATGCTGGATTCTAAACGGAGAAGCTTCTCTGACGCTTTTTCACAGAGATTTTGAAACTGAAATCTCCCATGCCGTTTCCACCATAGGCAGCAATGGGCTTCCCCATAGAACTTGCCAACCTGAATTCCTACAGGCTAGATGTGAGAGGCACATTCTGCTGCTTCCTTCCTTAGAGTTAAACTAGCTTCTGAAAGCTCAACCTCCGGGGAGTTTGTTTGGCAGAGATATAGAACACACTTTTCCAAGCCTGTTGGAAGGCATTTGCAGTTTCATTTCGCGTCTAATTTCCCAAACAAAACTGCTTGCAGCTCTAACTCCCTTCTAACTACCACTTCTTCGGTTCAGTGAGATATGCTGGATTCTAAACGGAGAAGCTTCTCTGACGCTTTTTCACAGAGATTTTGAAACTGAAATCTCCCATGCCGTTTCCACCATAGGCAGCAATGGGCTTCCCCATAGAACTTGCCAACCTGAATTCCTACAGGCTAGATGTGAGAGGCACATTCTGCTGCTTCCTCCCTTAGAGTTAAACTAGCTTCTGAAAGCTCAACCTCCGGGGAGTTTGTTTGGCAGAGATATAGAACACACTTTTCCAAGCCTGTTGGAAGGCATTTGCAGTTTCATTTCGCGTCTAATTTCCCAAACCAAACTGCTTGCAGCTCTAACTGCCTTCTAACTACCACTTCTTCGGTTCAGTGAGATATGCTGGATTCTAAACGGAGAAGCTTCTCTGACGCTTTTTCACAGAGATTTTGAAACTGAAATCTCCCATGCCGTTTCCACCATAGGCAGCAATGGGCTTCCCCATAGAACTTGCCAACCTGAATTCCTACAGGCTAGATGTGAGAGGCACATTCTGCTGCTTCCTCCCTTAGAGTTAAACTTGCTTCTGAAAGCTCAATCTCCGGGGAGTTTGTTTGGCAGAGATATAGAACACACTTTTCCAAGCCTGTTGGAAGGCCTTTGCAGTGTCATTTCGCATCTAATTTCCCAAACCAAACTGCTTGCAGCTCTAACTCCCTTCTAACTACCACTTCTTCGGTTCAGTGAGATATGCTGGATTCTAAACGGAGAAGCTTCTCTGACGCTTTTTCACAGAGATTTTGAAACTGAAATTTCCAAACCCGTTTCCAACGAAGGCGCCAATGGGCTTCCCCATAGAACTTGCCAACCTGAATTCCTACAGGCTAGATGTGAGAGGCACATTCTGCTGCTTCCTCCCTTAGAGTTAAACTAGCTTCTGAAAGCTCAACCTCCGGGGAGTTTGTTTGGCAGAGATATAGAACACACTTTTCCAAGCCTGTTGGAAGGCATTTGCAGTTTCATTTCGCATCTAATTTCCCAAACCAAACTGCTTGCAGCTCTAATTGCCTTCTAACTACCACTTCTTCGGTTCAGTGAGATATGCTGGATTCTAAACGGAGAAGCTTCTCTGACGCTTTTTCACAGAGATTTTGAAACTGAAATCTCCCATGCTGTTTCCACCATAGCCAGCAATGGGCTTCCCCATAGAACTTGCCAACCTGAATTCCTACAGGCTAGATGTGAGAGGCACATTCTGCTGCTTCCTCCCTTAGAGTTAAACTAGCTTCTGAAAGCTCAACCTCCAGGGAGTCTGTTTGGAAGAGATATAGAACACACTTTTCCAAGCCTGTTGGAAGGCATTTGCAGTTTCATTTCGCGACTAATTTCCCAAACCAAACTGCTTGCAGCTCTAACTGCCTTCTAACTACCACTTCTTCGGTTCAGTGAGATATGCTGGATTCTAAACGGAGAAGCTTCTCTGACGCTTTTTCACAGAGATTTTGAAACTGAAATCTCCCATGCCGTTTCCACCATAGGCAGCAATGGGCTTCCCCATAAAACTTGCCAACCTGAATTCCTACAGGCTAGATGTGAGAGGCACATTCTGCTGCTTCCTCCCTAAGAGTTAAGCTTGCTTCTGAATGCTCAACCTCCGGGGAGTCTGTTTGGCAGAGATATAGAACACACTTTTCCAAGCCTGTTGGAAGGCCTTTGCAGTGTCATTTCGCATCTAATTTCCCAAACCAAACTGCTTGCAGCTCTAACTCCCTTCTAACTACCACTTCTTCGGTTCAGTGAGATATGCTGGATTCTAAACGGAGAAGCTTCTCTGACGCTTTTTCACAGAGATTTTGAAACTGAAATTTCCAAACCCGTTTCCAACGAAGGCGCCAATGTGCTTCCCCATAGAACTTGCCAACCTGAATTCCTACAGGCTAGATGTGAGAGGCACATTCTGCTGCTTCCTCCCTTAGAGTTAAACTAGCTTCTGAAAGCTCAACCTCCGGGGAGTTTGTTTGGCAGAGATATAGAACACACTTTTCCAAGCCTGTTGGAAGGCATTTGCAGTTTCATTTCGCGTCTAATTTCCCAAACCAAACTGTTTGCAGCTCTAACTCCCTTCTAACTACCACTTCTTCGGTTCAGTGAGATATGCTGGATTCTAAACGGAGAAGCTTCTCTGACGCTTTTTCACAGAGATTTTGAAACTGAAATCTCCCATGCCGTTTCTACCATAGGCAGCAATGGGCTTCCCCATAGAACTTGCCAACCTGAATTCCTACAGGCTAGATGTGAGAGGCACATTCTGCTGCTTCCTCCCTTAGAGTTAAACTAGCTTCTGAAAGCTCAACCTCCGGGGAGTTTGTTTGGCAGAGATATAGAACACACTTTTCCAAGCCTGTTGGAAGGCATTTGCAGTTTCATTTCGCGTCTAATTTCCCAAACCAAACTGTTTGCAGCTCTAACTCCCTTCTAACTACCACTTCTTCGGTTCAGTGAGATATGCTGGATTCTAAACGGAGAAGCTTCTCTGACGCTTTTTCACAGAGATTTTGAAACTGAAATTTCCAAACCCGTTTCCAACGAAGGCGCCAATGGGCTTCCCCATAGAACTTGCCAACCTGAATTCCTACAGGCTAGATGTGAGAGGCACATTCTGCTGCTTCCTCCCTTAGAGTTAAACTAGCTTCTGAAAGCTCAACCTCCGGGGAGTTTGTTTGGCAGAGATATAGAACACACTTTTCCAAGCCTGTTGGAAGGCCTTTGCAGTGTCATTTCGCATCTAATTTCCCAAACCAAACTGCTTGCAGCTCTAACTCCCTTCTAACTACCACTTCTTCGGTTCAGTGAGATATGCTGGATTCTAAACGGAGAAGCTTCTCTGACGCTTTTTCACAGAGATTTTGAAACTGAAATCTCCCATGCCGTTTCCACCATAGGCAGCAATGGGCTTCCCCATAGAACTTGCCAACCTGAATTCCTAAAGCCTAGATGTGAGAGGCACATTCTGCTGCTTCCTCCCTTAGAGTTAAACTTGCTTCTGAAAGCTCAACCTCTGGGGAGTTTGTTTGGCAGAGATATAGAACACACTTTTCCAAGCCTGTTGGAAGGCATTTGCAGTTTCATTTCGCGTCTAATTTCCCAAACCAAACTGCTTGCAGCTCTAACTCCCTTCTAACTACCACTTCTTCGGTTCAGTGAGATATGCTGGATTCTAAACGGAGAAGCTTCTCTGACGCTTTTTCACAGAGATTTTGAAACTGAAATTTCCAAACCCGTTTCCAACGAAGGCGCCAATGGGCTTCCCCATAGAACTTGCCAACCTGAATTCCTAAAGGCTAGATGTGAGAGGCACATTCTGCTGCTTCCTCCCTTAGAGTTAAACTAGCTTCTGAAAGCTCAACCTCCGGGGAGTTTGTTTGGCAGAGATATAGAACACACTTTTCCAAGCCTGTTGGAAGGCATTTGCAGTTTCATTTCGCGTCTAATTTCCCAAACCAAACTGCTTGCAGCTCTAACTCCCTTCTAACTACCACTTCTTCGGTTCAGTGAGATATGCTGGATTCTAAACGGAGAAGCTTCTCTGACGCTTTTTCACAGAGATTTTGAAACTGAAATCTCCCATGCCGTTTCCACCATAGGCAGCAATGGGCTTCCCCATAGAACTTGCCAACCTGAATTCCTACAGGCTAGATGTGAGAGGCACATTCTGCTGCTTCCTCCCTTAGAGTTAAACTTGCTTCTGAAAGCTCAACCTCCGGGGAGTTTGTTTGGCAGAGATATAGAACACACTTTTCCAAGCCTGTTGGAAGGCCTTTGCAGTGTCATTTCGCATCTAATTTCCCAAACCAAACTGCTTGCAGCTCTAACTCCCTTCTAACTACCACTTCTTCAGTTCAGTGAGATATGCTGGATTCTAAACGGAGAAGCTTCTCTGACGCTTTTTCACAGAGATTTTGAAACTGAAATCTCCCATGCCGTTTCCACCATAGGCAGCAATGGGCTTCCCCATAGAACTTGCCAACCTGAATTCCTACAGGCTAGATGTGAGAGGCACATTCTGCTGCTTCCTCCCTTAGAGTTAAACTTGCTTCTGAAAGCTCAACCTCCGGGGAGTTTGTTTGGCAGAGATATAGAACACACTTTTCCAAGCCTGTTGGAAGGCATTTGCAGTTTCATTTCGCGTCTAATTTCCCAAACCAAACTGCTTGCAGCTCTAACTCCCTTCTAACTACCACTTCTTCGGTTCAGTGAGATATGCTGGATTCTAAACGGAGAAGCTTCTCTGACGCTTTTTCACAGAGATTTTGAAACTGAAATTTCCAAACCCGTTTCCAACGAAGGCGCCAATGGGCTTCCCCATAGAACTTGCCAACCTGAATTCCTACAGGCTAGATGTGAGAGGCACATTCTGCTGCTTCCTCCCTTAGAGTTAAACTAGCTTCTGAAAGCTCAACCTCCGGGGAGTTTGTTTGGCAGAGATATAGAACACACTTTTCCAAGCCTGTTGGAAGGCCTTTGCAGTGTCATTTCGCATCTAATTTCCCAAACCAAACTGCTTGCAGCTCTAACTCCCTTCTAACTACCACTTCTTCGGTTCAGTGAGATATGCTGGATTCTAAACGGAGAAGCTTCTCTGACGCTTTTTCACAGAGATTTTGAAACTGAAATCTCCCATGCCGTTTCCACCATAGGCAGCAATGGGCTTCCCCATAGAACTTGCCAATCTGAATTCCTACAGGCTAGATGTGAGAGGCACATTCTGCTGCTTCCTTCCTTAGAGTTAAACTAGCTTCTGAAAGCTCAACCTCCGAGGAGTTTGTTTGGCAGAGATATAGAACACACTTTTCCAAGCCTGTTGGAAGGCATTTGCAGTTTCATTTCGCGTCTAATTTCCCAAACCAAACTGCTTGCAGCTCTAACTGCCTTCTAACTACCACTTCTTCGGTTCAGTGAGATATGCTGGATTCTAAACGGAGAAGCTTCTCTGACGCTTTTTCACAGAGATTTTGAAACTGAAATCTCCCATGCCGTTTCCACCATAGGCAGCAATGGGCTTCCCCATAAAACTTGCCAACCTGAATTCCTACAGGCTAGATGTGAGAGGCACATTCTGCTGCTTCCTCCCTAAGAGTTAAGCTTGCTTCTGAATGCTCAACCTCCGGGGAGTCTGTTTGGCAGAGATATAGAACACACTTTTCCAAGCCTGTTGGAAGGCCTTTGCAGTGTCATTTCGCATCTAATTTCCCAAACCAAACTGCTTGCAGCTCTAACTCCCTTCTAACTACCACTTCTTCGGTTCAGTGAGATATGCTGGATTCTAAACGGAGAAGCTTCTCTGACGCTTTTTCACAGAGATTTTGAAACTGAAATTTCCAAACCCGTTTCCAACGAAGGCGCCAATGGGCTTCCCCATAGAACTTGCCAACCTGAATTCCTACAGGCTAGATGTGAGAGGCACATTCTGCTGCTTCCTCCCTTAGAGTTAAACTAGCTTCTGAAAGCTCAACCTCCGGGGAGTTTGTTTGGCAGAGATATAGAACACACTTTTCCAAGCCTGTTGGAAGGCATTTGCAGTTTCATTTCGCGTCTAATTTCCCAAACCAAACTGCTTGCAGCTCTAATTGCCTTCTAACTACCACTTCTTCGGTTCAGTGAGATATGCTGGATTCTAAACGGAGAAGCTTCTCTGACGCTTTTTCACAGAGATTTTGAAACTGAAATCTCCCATGCTGTTTCCACCATAGCCAGCAATGGGCTTCCCCATAGAACTTGCCAACCTGAATTCCTACAGGCTAGATGTGAGAGGCACATTCTGCTGCTTCCTCCCTTAGAGTTAAACTAGCTTCTGAAAGCTCAACCTCCAGGGAGTCTGTTTGGCAGAGATATAGAACACACTTTTCCAAGCCTGTTGGAAGGCATTTGCAGTTTCATTTCGCGTCTAATTTCCCAAACCAAACTGCTTGCAGCTCTAACTGCCTTCTAACTACCACTTCTTCGGTTCAGTGAGATATGCTGGATTCTAAACGGAGAAGCTTCTCTGACGCTTTTTCACAGAGATTTTGAAACTGAAATCTCCCATGCCGTTTCCACCATAGGCAGCAATGGGCTTCCCCATAAAACTTGCCAACCTGAATTCCTACAGGCTAGATGTGAGAGGCACATTCTGCTGCTTCCTCCCTAAGAGTTAAGCTTGCTTCTGAATGCTCAACCTCCGGGGAGTCTGTTTGGCAGAGATATAGAACACACTTTTCCAAGCCTGTTGGAAGGCCTTTGCAGTGTCATTTCGCATCTAATTTCCCAAACCAAACTGCTTGCAGCTCTAACTCCCTTCTAACTACCACTTCTTCGGTTCAGTGAGATATGCTGGATTCTAAACGGAAAAGCTTCTCTGACGCTTTTTCACAGAGATTTTGAAACTGAAATTTCCAAACCCGTTTCCAACGAAGGCGCCAATGGGCTTCCCCATAGAACTTGCCAACCTGAATTCCTACAGGCTAGATGTGAGAGGCACATTCTGCTGCTTCCTCCCTTAGAGTTAAACTAGCTTCTGAAAGCTCAACCTCCGGGGAGTTTGTTTGGCAGAGATATAGAACACACTTTTCCAAGCCTGTTGGAAGGCATTTGCAGTTTCATTTCGCGTCTAATTTCCCAAACCAAACTGCTTGCAGCTCTAACTCCCTTCTAACTACCACTTCTTCGGTTCAGTGAGATATGCTGGATTCTAAACGGAGAAGCTTCTCTGACGCTTTTTCACAGAGATTTTGAAACTGAAATCTCCCATGCCGTTTCCACCATAGGCAGCAATGGGCTTCCCCATAGAACTTGCCAACCTGAATTCCTACAGGCTAGATGTGAGAGGCACATTCTGCTGCTTCCTCCCTAACAGTTAAGCTGGCTTCTGAAAGCTCAACCTCCGGGGACTCTGTTTGGCACAGATATAGAACACACTTTTCCAAGCCTGTTGGAAGGCCTTTGCAGTGTCATTTCGCATCTAATTTCCCAAACCAAACTGCTTGCAGCTCTAACTCCCTTCTAACTACCACTTCTTCGGTTCAGTGAGATATGCTGGATTCTAAACGGAGAAGCTTCTCTGACGCTTTTTCACAGAGATTTTGAAACTGAAATCTCCCATGCCGTTTCCACCATAGGCAGCAATGGGCTTCCCCATAGAACTTGCCAACCTGAATTCCTACAGGCTAGATGTGAGAGGCACATTCTGCTGCTTCCTCCCTTAGAGTTAAACTAGCTTCTGAAAGCTCAACCTCCGGGGAGTTTGTTTGGCAGAGATATAGAACACACTTTTCCAAGCCTGTTGGAAGGCATTTGCAGTTTCATTTCGCGTCTAATTTCCCAAACCAAACTGCTTGCAGCTCTAACTCCCTTCTAACTACCACTTCTTCGGTTCAGTGAGATATGCTGGATTCTAAACGGAGAAGCTTCTCTGACGCTTTTTCACAGAGATTTTGAAACTGAAATTTCCAAACCCGTTTCCAACGAAGGCGCCAATGGGCTTCCCCATAGAACTTGCCAACCTGAATTCCTACAGGCTAGATGTGAGAGGCACATTCTGCTGCTTCCTCCCTAACAGTTAAGCTTGCTTCTGAAAGCTCAACCTCCGGGGACTCTGTTTGGCACAGATATAGAACACACTTTTCCAAGCCTGTTGGAAGGCCTTTGCAGTGTCATTTCGCATCTAATTTCCCAAACCAAACTGCTTGCAGCTCTAACTCCCTTCTAACTACCACTTCTTCGGTTCAGTGAGATATGCTGGATTCTAAACGGAGAAGCTTCTCTGACGCTTTTTCACAGAGATTTTGAAACTGAAATCTCCCATGCCGTTTCCACCACAGGCAGCAATGGGCTTCCCCATAGAACTTGCCAACCTGAATTCCTAAAGGCTAGATGTGAGAGGCACATTCTGCTGCTTCCTCCCTTAGAGTTAAACTAGCTTCTGAAAGCTCAACCTCCGGGGAGTTTGTTTGGCAGAGATATAGAACACACTTTTCCAAGCCTGTTGGAAGGCATTTGCAGTTTCATTTCGCGTCTAATTTCCCAAACCAAACTGCTTGCAGCTCTAACTCCCTTCTAACTACCACTTCTTCGGTTCAGTGAGATATGCTGGATTCTAAACGGAGAAGCTTCTCTGACGCTTTTTCACAGAGATTTTGAAACTGAAATTTCCAAACCCGTTTCCAACGAAGGCGCCAATGGGCTTCCCCATAGAACTTGCCAACCTGAATTCCTACAGGCTAGATGTGAGAGGCACATTCTGCTGCTTCCTCCCTTAGAGTTAAACTAGCTTCTGAAAGCTCAACCTCCGGGGAGTTTGTTTGGCAGAGATATAGAACACACTTTTCCAAGCCTGTTGGAAGGCCTTTGCAGTGTCATTTCGCATCTAATTTCCCAAACCAAACTGCTTGCAGCTCTAACTGCCTTCTAACTACCACTTCTTCGGTTCAGTGAGATATGCTGGATTCTAAACGGAGAAGCTTCTCTGACGCTTTTTCACAGAGATTTTGAAACTGAAATCTCCCATGCTGTTTCCACCATAGCCAGCAATGGGCTTCCCCATAGAACTTGCCAACCTGAATTCCTACAGGCTAGATGTGAGAGGCACATTCTGCTGCTTCCTCCCTTAGAGTTAAACTAGCTTCTGAAAGCTCAACCTCCAGGGAGTCTGTTTGGCAGAGATATAGAACACACTTTTCCAAGCCTGTTGGAAGGCATTTGCAGTTTCATTTCGCGTCTAATTTCCCAAACCAAACTGCTTGCAGCTCTAACTGCCTTCTAACTACCACTTCTTCGGTTCAGTGAGATATGCTGGATTCTAAACGGAGAAGCTTCTCTGACGCTTTTTCACAGAGATTTTGAAACTGAAATCACCCATGCCGTTTCCACCATAGGCAGCAATGGGCTTCCCCATAAAACTTGCCAACCTGAATTCCTACAGGCTAGATGTGAGAGGCACATTCTGCTGCTTCCTCCCTAAGAGTTAAGCTTGCTTCTGAATGCTCAACCTCCGGGGAGTCTGTTTGGCAGAGATATAGAACACACTTTTCCAAGCCTGTTGGAAGGCCTTTGCAGTGTCATTTCGCATCTAATTTCCCAAACCAAACTGCTTGCAGCTCTAACTCCCTTCTAACTACCACTTCTTCGGTTCAGTGAGATATGCTGGATTCTAAACGGAGAAGCTTCTCTGACGCTTTTTCACAGAGATTTTGAAACTGAAATTTCCAAACCCGTTTCCAACGAAGGCGCCAATGGGCTTCCACATAGAACTTGCCAACCTGAATTCCTACAGGCTAGATGTGAGAGGCACATTCTGCTGCTTCCTCCCTTAGAGTTAAACTAGCTTCTGAAAGCTCAACCTCCGGGGAGTTTGTTTGGCAGAGATATAGAACACACTTTTCCAAGCCTGTTGGAAGGCATTTGCAGTTTCATTTCGCGTCTAATTTCCCAAACCAAACTGCTTGCAGCTCTAACTCCCTTCTAACTACCACTTCTTCGGTTCAGTGAGATATGCTGGATTCTAAACGGAGAAGCTTCTCTGACGCTTTTTCACAGAGATTTTGAAACTGAAATCTCCCATGCCGTTTCCACCATAGGCAGCAATGGGCTTCCCCATAGAACTTGCCAACCTGAATTCCTACAGGCTAGATGTGAGAGGCACATTCTGCTGCTTCCTCCCTAACAGTTAAGCTGGCTTCTGAAAGCTCAACCTCCGGGGACTCTGTTTGGCACAGATATAGAACACACTTTTCCAAGCCTGTTGGAAGGCCTTTGCAGTGTCATTTCGCATCTAATTTCCCAAACCAAACTGCTTGCAGCTCTAACTCCCTTCTAACTACCACTTCTTCGGTTCAGTGAGATATGCTGGATTCTAAACGGAGAAGCTTCTCTGACGCTTTTTCACAGAGATTTTGAAACTGAAATCTCCCATGCCGTTTCCACCATAGGCAGCAATGGGCTTCCCCATAGAACTTGCCAACCTGAATTCCTAAAGGCTAGATGTGAGAGGCACATTCTGCTGCTTCCTCCCTTAGAGTTAAACTTGCTTCTGAAAGCTCAACCTCCGGGGAGTTTGTTTGGCAGAGATATAGAACACACTTTTCCAAGCCTGTTGGAAGGCATTTGCAGTTTCATTTCGCGTCTAATTTCCCAAACCAAACTGCTTGCAGCTCTAACTCCCTTCTAACTACCACTTCTTCGGTTCAGTGAGATATGCTGGATTCTAAACGGAGAAGCTTCTCTGACGCTTTTTCACAGAGATTTTGAAACTGAAATCTCCCATGCCGTTTCCACCATAGGCAGCAATGGGCTTCCCCATAAAACTTGCCAACCTGAATTCCTACAGGCTAGATGTGAGAGGCACATTCTGCTGCTTCCTCCCTAAGAGTTAAGCTTGCTTCTGAATGCTCAACCTCCGGGGAGTCTGTTTGGCAGAGATATAGAACACACTTTTCCAAGCCTGTTGGAAGGCCTTTGCAGTGTCATTTCGCATCTAATTTCCCAAACCAAACTGCTTGCAGCTCTAACTCCCTTCTAACTACCACTTCTTCGGTTCAGTGAGATATGCTGGATTCTAAACGGAGAAGCTTCTCTGACGCTTTTTCACAGAGATTTTGAAACTGAAATTTCCAAACCCGTTTCCAACGAAGGCGCCAATGGGCTTCCCCATAGAACTTGCCAACCTGAATTCCTACAGGCTAGATGTGAGAGGCACATTCTGCTGCTTCCTCCCTTAGAGTTAAACTAGCTTCTGAAAGCTCAACCTCCGGGGAGTTTGTTTGGCAGAGATATAGAACACACTTTTCCATGCCTGTTGGAAGGCATTTGCAGTTTCATTTCGCGTCTAATTTCCCAAACCAAACTGCTTGCAGCTCTAACTCCCTTCTAACTACCACTTCTTCGGTTCAGTGAGATATGCTGGATTCTAAACGGAGAAGCTTCTCTGACGCTTTTTCACAGAGATTTTGAAACTGAAATCTCCCATGCCGTTTCCACCACAGGCAGCAATGGGCTTCCCCATAGAACTTGCCAACCTGAATTCCTACAGGCTAGATGTGAGAGGCACATTCTGCTGCTTCCTCCCTAACAGTTAAGCTGGCTTCTGAAAGCTCAACCTCCGGGGACTCTGTTTGGCACAGATATAGAACACACTTTTCCAAGCCTGTTGGAAGGCCTTTGCAGTGTCATTTCGCATCTAATTTCCCAAACCAAACTGCTTGCAGCTCTAACTCCCTTCTAACTACCACTTCTTCGGTTCAGTGAGATATGCTGGATTCTAAACGGAGAAGCTTCTCTGACGCTTTTTCACAGAGATTTTGAAACTGAAATCTCCCATGCCGTTTCCACCATAGGCAGCAATGGGCTTCCCCATAGAACTTGCCAACCTGAATTCCTACAAGCTAGATGTGAGAGGCACATTCTGCTGCTTCCTCCCTTAGAGTTAAACTAGCTTCTGAAAGCTCAACCTCCAGGGAGTCTGTTTGGCAGAGATATAGAACACACTTTTCCAAGCCTGTTGGAAGGCATTTGCAGTTTCATTTCGCGTCTAATTTCCCAAACCAAACTGCTTGCAGCTCTAACTGCCTTCTAACTACCACTTCTTCGGTTCAGTGAGATATGCTGGATTCTAAACGGAGAAGCTTCTCTGACGCTTTTTCACAGAGATTTTGAAACTGAAATCTCCCATGCCGTTTCCACCATAGGCAGCAATGGGCTTCCCCATAAAACTTGCCAACCTGAATTCCTACAGCCTAGATGTGAGAGGCACATTCTGCTGCTTCCTCCCTAAGAGTTAAGCTTGCTTCTGAATGCTCAACCTCCGGGGAGTTTGTTTGGCAGAGATATAGAACACACTTTTCCAAGCCTGTTGGAAGGCCTTTGCAGTGTCATTTCGCATCTAATTTCCCAAACCAAACTGCTTGCAGCTCTAACTCCCTTCTAACTACCACTTCTTCGGTTCAGTGAGATATGCTGGATTCTAAACGGAGAAGCTTCTCTGACGCTTTTTCACAGAGATTTTGAAACTGAAATTTCCAAACCCGTTTCCAACGAAGGCGCCAATGGGCTTCCCCATAGAACTTGCCAACCTGAATTCCTACAGGCTAGATGTGAGAGGCACATTCTGCTGCTTCCTCCCTTAGAGTTAAACTAGCTTCTGAAAGCTCAACCTCCGGGGAGTTTGTTTGGCAGAGATATAGAACACACTTTTCCAAGCCTGTTGGAAGGCATTTGCAGTTTCATTTCGCGTCTAATTTCCCAAACCAAACTGCTTGCAGCTCTAACTCCCTTCTAACTACCACTTCTTCGGTTCAGTGAGATATGCTGGATTCTAAACGGAGAAGCTTCTCTGACGCTTTTTCACAGAGATTTTGAAACTGAAATCTCCCATGCCGTTTCCACCATAGGCAGCAATGGGCTTCCCCATAGAACTTGCCAACCTGAATTCCTACAGGCTAGATGTGAGAGGCACATTCTGCTGCTTCCTCCCTAACAGTTAAGCTGGCTTCTGAAAGCTCAACCTCCGGGGACTCTGTTTGGCACAGATATAGAACACACTTTTCCAAGCCTGTTGGAAGGCCTTTGCAGTGTCATTTCGCATCTAATTTCCCAAACCAAACTGCTTGCAGCTCTAACTCCCTTCTAACTACCACTTCTTCGGTTCAGTGAGATATGCTGGATTCTAAACGGAGAAGCTTCTCTGACGCTTTTTCACAGAGATTTTGAAACTGAAATCTCCCATGCCGTTTCCACCATAGGCAGCAATGGGCTTCCCCATAGAACTTGCCAACCTGAATTCCTACAAGCTAGATGTGAGAGGCACATTCTGCTGCTTCCTCCCTAACAGTTAAGCTTGCTTCTGAAAGCTCAACGTCCGGGGACTCTGTTTGGCACAGATATAGAACACACTTTTCCAAGCCTGTTGGAAGGCCTTTGCAGTGTCATTTCGCATCTAATTTCCCAAACCAAACTGCTTGCAGCTCTAACTCCCTTCTAACTACCACTTCTTCGGTTCAGTGAGATATGCTGGATTCTAAACGGAGAAGCTTCTCTGACGCTTTTTCACAGAGATTTTGAAACTGAAATCTCCCATGCCGTTTCCACCATAGGCAGCAATGGGCTTCCCCATAGAACTTGCCAACCTGAATTCCTAAAGGCTAGATGTGAGAGGCACATTCTGCTGCTTCCTCCCTTAGAGTTAAACTTGCTTCTGAAAGCTCAACCTCCGGGGAGTTTGTTTGGCAGAGATATAGAACACACTTTTCCAAGCCTGTTGGAAGGCATTTGCAGTTTCATTTCGCGTCTAATTTCCCAAACCAAACTGCTTGCAGCTCTAACTCCCTTCTAACTACCACTTCTTCGGTTCAGTGAGATATGCTGGATTCTAAACGGAGAAGCTTCTCTGACGCTTTTTCACAGAGATTTTGAAACTGAAATCACCCATGCCGTTTCCACCATAGGCAGCAATGGGCTTCCCCATAGAACTTGCCAACCTGAATTCCTACAGGCTAGATGTGAGAGGCACATTCTGCTGCTTCCTCCCTAACAGTTAAGCTTGCTTCTGAAAGCTCAACCTCCGGGGACTCTGTTTGGCACAGATATAGAACACACTTTTCCAAGCCTGTTGGAAGGCCTTTGCAGTGTCATTTCGCATCTAATTTCCCAAACCAAACTGCTTGCAGCTCTAACTCCCTTCTAACTACCACTTCTTCGGTTCAGTGAGATATGCTGGATTCTAAACGGAGAAGCTTCTCTGACGCTTTTTCACAGAGATTTTGAAACTGAAATCTCCCATGCCGTTTCCACCACAGGCAGCAATGGGCTTCCCCATAGAACTTGCCAACCTGAATTCCTAAATGCTAGATGTGAGAGGCACATTCTGCTGCTTCCTCCCTTAGAGTTAAACTAGCTTCTGAAAGCTCAACCTCCGGGGAGTTTGTTTGGCAGAGATATAGAACACACTTTTCCAAGCCTGTTGGAAGGCATTTGCAGTTTCATTTCGCGTCTAATTTCCCAAACCAAACTGCTTGCAGCTCTAACTGCCTTCTAACTACCACTTCTTCGGTTCAGTGAGATATGCTGGATTCTAAACGGAGAAGCTTCTCTGACGCTTTTTCACAGAGATTTTGAAACTGAAATCTCCCATGCTGTTTCCACCATAGCCAGCAATGGGCTTCCCCATAGAACTTGCCAACCTGAATTCCTACAGGCTAGATGTGAGAGGCACATTCTGCTGCTTCCTCCCTTAGAGTTAAACTTGCTTCTGAAAGCTCAACCTCCGGGGAGTTTGTTTGGCAGAGATATAGAACACACTTTTCCAAGCCTGTTGGAAGGCATTTGCAGTTTCATTTCGCGTCTAATTTCCCAAACCAAACTGCTTGCAGCTCTAACTCCCTTCTAACTACCACTTCTTCGGTTCAGTGAGATATGCTGGATTCTAAACGGAGAAGCTTCTCTGACGCTTTTTCACAGAGATTTTGAAACTGAAATCTCCCATGCCGTTTCCTCCATAGGCAGCAATGGGCTTCCCCATAGAACTTGCCAACCTGAATTCCTACAGGCTAGATGTGAGAGGCACATTCTGCTGCTTCCTCCCTTAGAGTTAAACTAGCTTCTGAAAGCTCAACCTGCGGGGAGTTTGTTTGGCAGAGATATAGAACACACTTTTCCAAGCCTGTTGGAAGGCATTTGCAGTTTCATTTCGCGTCTAATTTCCCAAACCAAACTGCTTGCAGCTCTAACTCCCTTCTAACTACCACTTCTTCGGTTCAGTGAGATATGCTGGATTCTAAACGGAGAAGCTTCTCTGACGCTTTTTCACAGAGATTTTGAAACTGAAATTTCCAAACCCGTTTCCAACGAAGGCGCCAATGGGCTTCCCCATAGAACTTGCCAACCTGAATTCCTACAGGCTAGATGTGAGAGGCACATTCTGCTGCTTCCTCCCTTAGAGTTAAACTAGCTTCTGAAAGCTCAACCTCCGGGGAGTTTGTTTGGCAGAGATATAGAACACACTTTTCCAAGCCTGTTGGAAGGCATTTGCAGTTTCATTTCGCGTCTAATTTCCCAAACCAAACTGCTTGCAGCTCTAACTCCCTTCTAACTACCACTTCTTCGGTTCAGTGAGATATGCTGGATTCTAAACGGAGAAGCTTCTCTGACGCTTTTTCACAGAGATTTTGAAACTGAAATCTCCCATGCCGTTTCCACCATAGGCAGCAATGGGCTTCCCCATAGAACTTGCCAACCTGAATTCCTACAGGCTAGATGTGAGAGGCACATTCTGCTGCTTCCTCCCTAACAGTTAAGCTGGCTTCTGAAAGCTCAACCTCCGGGGACTCTGTTTGGCACAGATATAGAACACACTTTTCCAAGCCTGTTGGAAGGCCTTTGCAGTGTCATTTCGCATCTAATTTCCCAAACCAAACTGCTTGCAGCTCTAACTCCCTTCTAACTACCACTTCTTCGGTTCAGTGAGATATGCTGGATTCTAAACGGAGAAGCTTCTCTGACGCTTTTTCACAGAGATTTTGAAACTGAAATCTCCCATGCCGTTTCCACCATAGGCAGCAATGGGCTTCCCCATAGAACTTGCCAACCTGAATTGCTACAAGCTAGATGTGAGAGGCACATTCTGCTGCTTCCTCCCTAACAGTTAAGCTTGCTTCTGAAAGCTCAACGTCCGGGGACTCTGTTTGGCACAGATATAGAACACACTTTTCCAAGCCTGTTGGAAGGCCTTTGCAGTGTCATTTCGCATCTAATTTCCCAAACCAAACTGCTTGCAGCTCTAACTCCCTTCTAACTACCACTTCTTCGGTTCAGTGAGATATGCTGGATTATAAACGGAGAAGCTTCTCTGACGCTTTTTCACAGAGATTTTGAAACTGAAATCTCCCATGCCGTTTCCACCATAGGCAGCAATGGGCTTCCCCATAGAACTTGCCAACCTGAATTCCTAAAGGCTAGATGTGAGAGGCACATTCTGCTGCTTCCTCCCTTAGAGTTAAACTTGCTTCTGAAAGCTCAACCTCCGGGGAGTTTGTTTGGCAGAGATATAGAACACACTTTTCCAAGCCTGTTGGAAGGCATTTGCAGTTTCATTTCGCGTCTAATTTCCCAAACCAAACTGCTTGCAGCTCTAACTCCCTTCTAACTACCACTTCTTCGGTTCAGTGAGATATGCTGGATTCTAAACGGAGAAGCTTCTCTGACGCTTTTTCACAGAGATTTTGAAACTGAAATCTCCCATGCCGTTTCCACCATAGGCAGCAATTGGCTTCCCCATAAAACTTGCCAACCTGAATTCCTACAGGCTAGATGTGAGAGGCACATTCTGCTGCTTCCTCCCTAAGAGTTAAGCTTGCTTCTGAATGCTCAACCTCCGGGGAGTCTGTTTGGCAGAGATATAGAACACACTTTTCCAAGCCTGTTGGAAGGCCTTTGCAGTGTCATTTCGCATCTAATTTCCCAAACCAAACTGCTTGCAGCTCTAACTCCCTTCTAACTACCACTTCTTCGGTTCAGTGAGATATGCTGGATTCTAAACGGAGAAGCTTCTCTGACGCTTTTTCACAGAGATTTTGAAACTGAAATTTCCAAACCCGTTTCCAACGAAGGCGCCAATGGGCTTCCCCATAGAACTTGCCAACCTGAATTCCTACAGGCTAGATGTGAGAGGCACATTCTGCTGCTTCCTCCCTTAGAGTTAAACTAGCTTCTGAAAGCTCAACCTCCGGGGAGTTTGTTTGGCAGAGATATAGAACACACTTTTCCAAGCCTGTTGGAAGGCATTTGCAGTTTCATTTCGCGTCTAATTTCCCAAACCAAACTGCTTGCAGCTCTAACTCCCTTCTAACTACCACTTCTTCGGTTCAGTGAGATATGCTGGATTCTAAACGGAGAAGCTTCTCTGACGCTTTTTCACAGAGATTTTGAAACTGAAATCTCCCATGCCGTTTCCACCATAGGCAGCAATGGGCTTCCCCATAGAACTTGCCAACCTGAATTCCTACAGGCTAGATGTGAGAGGCACATTCTGCTGCTTCCTCCCTAACAGTTAAGCTGGCTTCTGAAAGCTCAACCTCCGGGGACTCTGTTTGGCACAGATATAGAACACACTTTTCCAAGCCTGTTGGAAGGCCTTTGCAGTGTCATTTCGCATCTAATTTCCCAAACCAAACTGCTTGCAGCTCTAACTCCCTTCTAACTACCACTTCTTCGGTTCAGTGAGATATGCTGGATTCTAAACGGAGAAGCTTCTCTGACGCTTTTTCACAGAGATTTTGAAACTGAAATCTCCCATGCCGTTTCCACCATAGGCAGCAATGGGCTTCCCCATAGAACTTGCCAACCTGAATTCCTACAGGCTAGATGTGAGAGGCACATTCTGCTGCTTCCTTCCTTAGAGTTAAACTAGCTTCTGAAAGCTCAACCTCCGGGGAGTTTGTTTGGCAGAGATATAGAACACACTTTTCCAAGCCTGTTGGAAGGCATTTGCAGTTTCATTTCGCGTCTAATTTCCCAAACCAAACTGCTTGCAGCTCTAACTCCCTTCTAACTACCACTTCTTCGGTTCAGTGAGATATGCTGGATTCTAAACGGAGAAGCTTCTCTGACGCTCTTTCACAGAGATTTTGAAACTGAAATCTCCCATGCCGTTTCCACCATAGGCAGCAATGGGCTTCCCCATAGAACTTGCCAACCTGAATTCCTACAGGCTAGATGTGAGAGGCACATTCTGCTGCTTCCTCCCTTAGAGTTAAACTAGCTTCTGAAAGCTCAACCTCCGGGGAGTTTGTTTGGCAGAGATATAGAACACACTTTTCCAAGCCTGTTGGAAGGCATTTGCAGTTTCATTTCGCGTCTAATTTCCCAAACCAAACTGCTTGCAGCTCTAACTCCCTTCTAACTACCACTTCTTCGGTTCAGTGAGATATGCTGGATTCTAAACGGAGAAGCTTCTCTGACGCTTTTTCACAGAGATTTTGAAACTGAAATTTCCAAACCCGTTTCCAACGAAGGCGCCAATGGGCTTCCCCATAGAACTTGCCAACCTGAATTCCTACAGGCTAGATGTGAGAGGCACATTCTGCTGCTTCTCCCTTAGAGTTAAACTAGCTTCTGAAAGCTCAACCTCCGGGGAGTTTGTTTGGCAGAGATATAGAACACACTTTTCCAAGCCTGTTGGAAGGCATTTGCAGTTTCATTTCGCGTCTAATTTCCCAAACCAAACTGCTTGCAGCTCTAACTGCCTTCTAACTACCACTTCTTCGGTTCAGTGAGATATGCTGGATTCTAAACAGAGAAGCTTCTCTGACACTTTTTCACAGAGATTTTGAAACTGAAATCTCCCATGCTGTTTCCACCATAGCCAGCAATGGGCTTCCCCATAGAACTTGCCAACCTGAATTCCTACAGGCTAGATGTGAGAGGCACATTCTGCTGCTTCCTCCCTTAGAGTTAAACTAGCTTCTGAAAGCTCAACCTCCAGGGAGTCTGTTTCGCAGAGATATAGAACAAACTTTTCCAAGCCTGTTGGAAGGCATTTGCAGTTTCATTTCGCGTCTAATTTCCCAAACCAAACTGCTTGCAGCTCTAACTGCCTTCTAACTACCACTTCTTCGGTTCAGTGAGATATGCTGGATTCTAAACGGAGAAGCTTCTCTGACGCTTTTTCACAGAGATTTTGAAACTGAAATCTCCCATGCTGTTTCCACCATAGCCAGCAATGGGCTTCCCCATAGAACTTGCCAACCTGAATTCCTACAGGCTAGATGTGAGAGGCACATTCTGCTGCTTCCTCCCTTAGAGTTAAACTTGCTTCTGAAAGCTCAACCTCCGGGGAGTTTGTTTGGCAGAGATATAGAACACACTTTTCCAAGCCTGTTGGAAGGCATTTGCAGTTTCATTTCACGTCTAATTTCCCAAACCAAACTGCTTGCAGCTCTAACTCCCTTCTAACTACCACTTCTTCGGTTCAGTGAGATATGCTGGATTCTAAACGGAGAAGCTTCTCTGACGCTTTTTCACAGAGATTTTGAAACTGAAATCTCCCATGCCGTTTCCACCCTAGGCAGCAATGGGCTTCCCCATAGAACTTGCCAACCTGAATTCCTACAGGCTAGATGTGAGAGGCACATTCTGCTGCTTCCTCCCTTAGAGTTAAACTTGCTTCTGAAAGCTCAACCTCCGGGGAGTTTGTTTGGCAGAGATATAGAACACACTTTTCCAAGCCTGTTGGAAGGCATTTGCAGTTTCATTTCGCGTCTAATTTCCCAAACCAAACTGCTTGCAGCTCTAACTCCCTTCTAACTACCACTTCTTCGGTTCAGTGAGATATGCTGGATTCTAAACGGAGAAGCTTCTCTGACGCTTTTTCACAGAGATTTTGAAACTGAAATTTCCAAACCCGTTTCCAACGAAGGCGCCAATGGGCTTCCCCATAGAACTTGCCAACCTGAATTCCTACAGGCTAGATGTGAGAGGCACATTCTGCTGCTTCCTCCCTTAGAGTTAAACTAGCTTCTGAAAGCTCAACCTCCGGGGAGTTTGTTTGGCAGAGATATAGAACACACTTTTCCAAGCCTGTTGGAAGGCATTTGCAGTTTCATTTCGCGTCTAATTTCCCAAACCAAACTGCTTGCAGCTCTAACTGTCTTCTAACTACCACTTCTTCGGTTCAGTGAGATATGCTGGATTCTAAACGGAGAAGCTTCTCTGACGCTTTTTCACAGAGATTTTGAAACTGAAATCTCCCATGCCGTTTCCACCATAGGCAGCAATGGGCTTCCCCATAGAACTTGCCAACGTGAATTCCTACAGGCTAGATGTGAGAGGCACATTCTGCTGCTTCCTCCCTAACAGTTAAGCTTGCTTCTGAAAGCTCAACCTCCGGGGACTCTGTTTGGCACAGATATATAACACACTTTTCCAAGCCTGTTGGAAGGCCTTTGCAGTGTCATTTCGCATCTAATTTCCCAAACCAAACTGCTTGCAGCTCTAACTCCCTTCTAACTACCACTTCTTCGGTTCAGTGAGATATGCTGGATTCTAAACGGAGAAGCTTCTCTGACGCTTTTTCACAGAGATTTTGAAACTGAAATCTCCCATGCCGTTTCCACCATAGGCAGCAATGGGCTTCCCCATAGAACTTGCCGACCTGAATTCCTAAAGGCTAGATGTGAGAGGCACATTCTGCTGCTTCCTCCCTTAGAGTTAAACTAGCTTCTGAAAGCTCAACCTCCGGGGAGTTTGTTTGGCAGAGATATAGAACACACTTTTCCAAGCCTGTTGGAAGGCATTTGCAGTTTCATTTCGCGTCTAATTTCCCAAAGCAAACTGCTTGCAGCTCTAACTCCCTTCTAACTACCACTTCTTCGGTTCAGTGAGATATGCTGGATTCTAAACGGAGAAGCTTGTCTGACGCTTTTTCACAGAGATTTTGAAACTGAAATCTCCCATGCCGTTTCCACCATAGGCAGCAATGGGCTTCCCCATAGAACTTGCCAACCTGAATTCCTACAGGCTAGATGTGAGAGGCACATTCTGCTGCTTCCTCCCTTAGAGTTAAACTTGCTTCTGAAAGCTCAACCTCCGGGGAGTTTGTTTGGCAGAGATATAGAACACACTTTTCCAAGCCTGTTGGAAGGCATTTGCAGTTTCATTTCGCGTCTAATTTCCCAAACCAAACTGCTTGCAGCTCTAACTCCCTTCTAACTACCACTTCTTCGGTTCAGTGAGATATGCTGGATTCTAAACGGAGAAGCTTCTCTGACGCTTTTTCACAGAGATTTTGAAACTGAAATTTCCAAACCCGTTTCCAACGAAGGCGCCAATGGGCTTCCCCATAGAACTTGCCAACCTGAATTCCTACAGGCTAGATGTGAGAGGCACATTCTGCTGCTTCCTCCCTTAGAGTTAAACTAGCTTCTGAAAGCTCAACCTCCGGGGAGTTTGTTTGGCAGAGATATAGAACACACTTTTCCAAGCCTGTTGGAAGGCATTTGCAGTTTCATTTCGCGTCTAATTTCCCAAACCAAACTGCTTGCAGCTCTAACTGTCTTCTAACTACCACTTCTTCGGTTCAGTGAGATATGCTGGATTCTAAACGGAGAAGCTTCTCTGACGCTTTTTCACAGAGATTTTGAAACTGAAATCTCCCATGCCGTTTCCACCATAGGCAGCAATGGGCTTCCCCATAGAACTTGCCAACCTGAATTCCTACAGGCTAGATGTGAGAGGCACATTCTGCTGCTTCCTCCCTTAGAGGTAAACTAGCTTCTGAAAGCTCAACCTCCGGGGAGTTTGTTTGGCAGAGATATAGAACACACTTTTCCAAGCCTGTTGGAAGGCATTTGCAGTTTCATTTCGCGTCTAATTTCCCAAACCAAACTGCTTGCAGCTCTAACTGCCTTCTAACTACCACTTCTTCGGTTCAGTGAGATATGCTGGATTCTAAACGGAGAAGCTTCTCTGACGCTTTTTCACAGAGATTTTGAAACTGAAATCTCCCATGCCGTTTCCACCATAGGCAGCAATGGGCTTCCCCATAGAACTTGCCAACCTGAATTCCTACAGGCTAGATGTGAGAGGCACATTCTGCTGCTTCCTCCCTTAGAGTTAAACTTGCTTCTGAAAGCTCAACCTCCGGGGAGTTTGTTTGGCAGAGATATAGAACACACTTTTCCAAGCCTGTTGGAAGGCCTTTGCAGTGTCATTTCGCATCTAATTTCCCAAACCAAACTGCTTGCAGCTCTAACTCCCTTCTAACTACCACTTCTTCGGTTCAGTGAGATATGCTGGATTCTAAACGGAGAAGCTTCTCTGACGCTTTTTCACAGAGATTTTGAAACTGAAATCTCCCATGCCGTTTCCACCATAGGCAGCAATGGGCTTCCCCATAGAACTTGCCAACCTGAATTCCTACAGGCTAGATGTGAGAGGCACATTCTGCTGCTTCCTTCCTTAGAGTTAAACTAGCTTCTGAAAGCTCAAGCTCCGGGGAGTTTGTTTGGCAGAGATATAGAACACACTTTTCCAAGCCTGTTGGAAGGCATTTGCAGTTTCATTTCGCGTCTAATTTCCCAAACCAAACTGCTTGCAGCTCTAACTGCCTTCTAACTACCACTTCTTCGGTTCAGTGAGATATGCTGGATTCTAAACGGAGAAGCTTCTCTGACGCTTTTTCACAGAGATTTTGAAACTGAAATCTCCCATGCTGTTTCCACCATAGCCAGCAATGGGCTTCCCCATAGAACTTGCCAACCTGAATTCCTACAGGCTAGATGTGAGAGGCACATTCTGCTGCTTCCTCCCTTAGAGTTAAACTTGCTTCTGAAAGCTCAACCTCCGGGGAGTTTGTTTGGCAGAGATATAGAACACACTTTTCCAAGCCTGTTGGAAGGCATTTGCAGTTTCATTTCGCGTCTAATTTCCCAAACCAAACTGCTTGCAGCTCTAACTCCCTTCTAACTACCACTTCTTCGGTTCACTGAGATATGCTGGATTCTAAACGGAGAAGCTTCTCTGACGCTTTTTCACAGAGATTTTGAAACTGAAATTTCCAAACCCGTTTCCAACGAAGGCGCCAATGGGCTTCCCCATAGAACTTGCCAACCTGAATTCCTACAGGCTAGATGTGAGAGGCACATTCTGCTGCTTCCTCCCTTAGAGTTAAACTAGCTTCTGAAAGCTCAACCTCCGGGGAGATTGTTTGGCAGAGATATAGAACACACTTTTCCAAGCCTGTTGGAAGGCCTTTGGAGTGTCATTTCGCATCTAATTTCCCAAACCAAACTGCTTGCAGCTCTAACTCCCTTCTAACTACCACTTCTTCGGTTCAGTGAGATATGCTGGATTCTAAACGGAGAAGCTTCTCTGACGCTTTTTCACAGAGATTTTGAAACTGAAATCTCCCATGCCGTTTCCACCATAGGCAGCAATGGGCTTCCCCATAGAACTTGCCAACCTGAATTCCTAAAGGCTAGATGTGAGAGGCACATTCTGCTGCTTCCTCCCTTAGAGTTAAACTTGCTTCTGAAAGCTCAACCTCCGGGGAGTTTGTTTGGCAGAGATATAGAACACACTTTTCCAAGCCTGTTGGAAGGCATTTGCAGTTTCATTTCGCGTCTAATTTCCCAAACCAAACTGCTTGCAGCTCTAACTCCCTTCTAACTACCACTTCTTCGGTTCAGTGAGATATGCTGGATTCTAAACGGAGAAGCTTCTCTGACGCTTTTTCACAGAGATTTTGAAACTGAAATTTCCAAACCCGTTTCCAACGAAGGCGCCAATGGGCTTCCCCATAGAACTTGCCAACCTGAATTCCTACAGGCTAGATGTGAGAGGCACATTCTGCTGCTTCCTCCCTTAGAGTTAAACTAGCTTCTGAAAGCTCAACCTCCGGGGAGTTTGTTTGGCAGAGATATAGAACACACTTTTCCAAGCCTGTTGGAAGGCATTTGCAGTTTCATTTCGCGTCTAATTTCCCAAACCAAACTGCTTGCAGCTCTAACTCCCTTCTAACTACCACTTCTTCGGTTCAGTGAGATATGCTGGATTCTAAACGGAGAAGCTTCTCTGACGCTTTTTCACAGAGATTTTGAAACTGAAATTTCCAAACCCGTTTCCAACGAAGGCGCCAATGGGCTTCCCCATAGAACTTGCCAACCTGAATTCCTACAGGCTAGATGTGAGAGGCACATTCTGCTGCTTCCTCCCTTAGAGTTAAACTAGCTTCTGAAAGCTCAACCTCCGGGGAGTTTGTTTGGCAGAGATATAGAACACACTTTTCCAAGCCTGTTGGAAGGCATTTGCAGTTTCATTTCGCGTCTAATTTCCCAAACCAAACTGCTTGCAGCTCTAACTGCCTTCTAACTACCACTTCTTCGGTTCAGTGAGATATGCTGGATTCTAAACAGAGAAGCTTCTCTGACACTTTTTCACAGAGATTTTGAAACTGAAATCTCCCATGCTGTTTCCACCATAGCCAGCAATGGGCTTCCCCATAGAACTTGCCAACCTGAATTCCTACAGGCTAGATGTGAGAGGCACATTCTGCTGCTTCCTCCCTTAGAGTTAAACTAGCTTCTGAAAGCTCAACCTCCAGGGAGTCTGTTTCGCAGAGATATAGAACACACTTTTCCAAGCCTGTTGGAAGGCATTTGCAGTTTCATTTCGCGTCTAATTTCCCAAACCAAACTGCTTGCAGCTCTAACTGCCTTCTAACTACCACTTCTTCGGTTCAGTGAGATATGCTGGATTCTAAACGGAGAAGCTTCTCTGACGCTTTTTCACAGAGATTTTGAAACTGAAATCTCCCATGCCGTTTCCACCATAGGCAGCAATGGGCTTCCCCATAGAACTTGCCAACCTGAATTCCTACAGGCCAGATGTGAGAGGCACATTCTGCTGCTTCCTCCCTAAGAGTTAAGCTTGCTTCTGAAAGCTCAACCTCCGGGGAGTCTGTTTGGCACAGATATAGAACACACTTTTCCAAGCCTGTTGGAAGGCCTTTGCAGTGTCATTTCGCATCTAATTTCCCAAACGAAACTGCTTGCAGCTCTAACTCCCTTCTAACTACCACTTCTTCGGTTCAGTGAGATATGCTGGATTCTAAACGGAGAAGCTTCTCTGACGCTTTTTCACAGAGATTTTGAAACTGAAATTTCCAAACCCGTTTCCAACGAAGGCGCCAATGGGCTTCCCCATAGAACTTGCCAACCTGAATTCCTACAGGCTAGATGTGAGAGGCACATTCTGCTGCTTCCTCCCTTAGAGTTAAACTAGCTTCTGAAAGCTCAGCCTCCGGGGAGTTTGTTTGGCAGAGATATAGAACACACTTTTCCAAGCCTGTTGGAAGGCATTTGCAGTTTCATTTCGCGTCTAATTTCCCAAACCAAACTGCTTGCAGCTCTAACTCCCTTCTAACTACCACTTCTTCGGTTCAGTGAGATATGCTTGATTCTAAACGGAGAAGCTTCTCTGACGCTTTTTCACAGAGATTTTGAAACTGAAATCTCCCATGCCGTTTCCACCATAGGCAGCAATGGGCTTCCCCATAGAACTTGCCAACCTGAATTCCTACAGGCTAGATGTGAGAGGCACATTCTGCTGCTTCCTCCCTAACAGTTAACCTTGCTTCTGAAAGCTCAACCTCCGGGGACTCTGTTTGGCACAGATATAGAACACACTTTTCCAAGCCTGTTGGAAGGCCTTTGCAGTGTCATTTCGCATCTAATTTCCCAAACCAAACTGCTTGCAGCTCTAACTGCCTTCTAACTACCACTTCTTCGGTTCAGTGAGATATGCTGGATTCTAAACGGAGAAGCTTCTCTGACGCTTTTTCACAGAGATTTTGAAACTGAAATCTCCCATGCTGTTTCCACCATAGCCAGCAATGGGCTTCCCCATAGAACTTGCCAACCTGAATTCCTACAGGCTAGATGTGAGAGGCACATTCTGCTGCTTCCTCCCTTAGAGTTAAACTAGCTTCTGAAAGCTCAACCTCCGGGGAGTTTGTTTGGCAGAGATATAGAACACACTTTTCCAAGCCTGTTGGAAGGCATTTGCAGTTTCATTTCGCGTCTAATTTCCCAAACCAAACTGCTTGCAGCTCTAACTCCCTTCTAACTACCACTTCTTCGGTTCAGTGAGATATGCTGGATTCTAAACGGAGAAGCTTCTCTGACGCTTTTTCACAGAGATTTTGAAACTGAAATTTCCAAACCCGTTTCCAACGAAGGCGCCAATGGGCTTCCCCATAGAACTTGCCAACCTGAATTCCTACAGGCTAGATGTGAGAGCCACATTCTGCTGCTTCCTCCCTTAGAGTTAAACTAGCTTCTGAAAGCTCAACCTCCGGGGAGTTTGTTTGGCAGAGATATAGAACACACTTTTCCAAGCCTGTTGGAAGGCATTTGCAGTTTCATTTCGCGTCTAATTTCCCAAACCAAACTGCTTGCAGCTCTAACTGCCTTCTAACTACCACTTCTTCGGTTCAGTGAGATATGCTGGATTCTAAACAGAGAAGCTTCTCTGACACTTTTTCACAGAGATTTTGAAACTGAAATCTCCCATGCTGTTTCCACCATAGCCAGCAATGGGCTTCCCCATAGAACTTGCCAACCTGAATTCCTACAGGCTAGATGTGAGAGGCACATTCTGCTGCTTCCTCCCTTAGAGTTAAACTAGCTTCTGAAAGCTCAACCTCCAGGGAGTCTGTTTCGCAGAGATATAGAACACACTTTTCCAAGCCTGTTGGAAGGCATTTGCAGTTTCATTTCGCGTCTAATTTCCCAAACCAAACTGCTTGCAGCTCTAACTGCCTTCTAACTACCACTTCTTCGGTTCAGTGAGATATGCTGGATTCTAAACGGAGAAGCTTCTCTGACGCTTTTTCACAGAGATTTTGAAACTGAAATCTCCCATGCTGTTTCCACCATAGCCAGCAATGGGCTTCCCCATAGAACTTGCCAACCTGAATTCCTACAGGCTAGATGTGAGAGGCACATTCTGCTGCTTCCTCCCTTAGAGTTAAACTTGCTTCTGAAAGCTCAACCTCCGGGGAGTTTGTTTGGCAGAGATATAGAACACACTTTTCCAAGCCTGTTGGAAGGCATTTGCAGTTTCATTTCGCGTCTAATTTCCCAAACCAAACTGCTTGCAGCTCTAACTCCCTTCTAACTACCACTTCTTCGGTTCAGTGAGATATGCTGGATTCTAAACGGAGAAGCTTCTCTGACGCTTTTTCACAGAGATTTTGAAACTGAAATCTCCCATGCCGTTTCCACCATAGGCAGCAATGGGCTTCCCCATAGAACTTGCCAACCTGAATTCCTACAGGCTAGATGTGAGAGGCACATTCTGCTGCTTCCTCCCTTAGAGTTAAACTTGCTTCTGAAAGCTCAACCTCCGGGGAGTTTGTTTGGCAGAGATATAGAACACACTTTTCCAAGCCTGTTGGAAGGCATTTGCAGTTTCATTTCGCGTCTAATTTCCCAAACCAAACTGCTTGCAGCTCTAACTCCCTTCTAACTACCACTTCTTCGGTTCAGTGAGATATGCTGGATTCTAAACGGAGAAGCTTCTCTGACGCTTTTTCACAGAGATTTTGAAACTGAAATTTCCAAACCCGTTTCCAACGAAGGCGCCAATGGGCTTCCCCATAGAACTTGCCAACCTGAATTCCTACAGGCTAGATGTGAGAGGCACATTCTGCTGCTTCCTCCCTTAGAGTTAAACTAGCTTCTGAAAACTCTACCTCCGGGGAGTTTGTTTGGCAGAGATATAGAACACACTTTTCCAAGCCTGTTGGAAGGCATTTGCAGTTTCATTTCGCGTCTAATTTCCCAAACCAAACTGCTTGCAGCTCTAACTGTCTTCTAACTACCACTTCTTCGGTTCAGTGAGATATGCTGGATTCTAAACGGAGAAGCTTCTCTGACGCTTTTTCACAGAGATTTTGAAACTGAAATCTCCCATGCCGTTTCCACCATAGGCAGCAATGGGCTTCCCCATAGAACTTGCCAACGTGAATTCCTACAGGCTAGATGTGAGAGGCACATTCTGCTGCTTCCTCCCTAACAGTTAAGCTTGCTTCTGAAAGCTCAACCTCCGGGGACTCTGTTTGGCACAGATATATAACACACTTTTCCAAGCCTGTTGGAAGGCCTTTGCAGTGTCATTTCGCATCTAATTTCCCAAACCAAACTGCTTGCAGCTCTAACTCCCTTCTAACTACCACTTCTTCGGTTCAGTGAGATATGCTGGATTCTAAACGGAGAAGCTTCTCTGACGCTTTTTCACAGAGATTTTGAAACTGAAATCTCCCATGCCGTTTCCACCATAGGCAGCAATGGGCTTCCCCATAGAACTTGCCGACCTGAATTCCTAAAGGCTAGATGTGAGAGGCACATTCTGCTGCTTCCTCCCTTAGAGTTAAACTAGCTTCTGAAAGCTCAACCTCCGGGGAGTTTGTTTGGCAGAGATATAGAACACACTTTTCCAAGCCTGTTGGAAGGCATTTGCAGTTTCATTTCGCGTCTAATTTCCCAAAGCAAACTGCTTGCAGCTCTAACTCCCTTCTAACTACCACTTCTTCGGTTCAGTGAGATATGCTGGATTCTAAACGGAGAAGCTTGTCTGACGCTTTTTCACAGAGATTTTGAAACTGAAATCTCCCATGCCGTTTCCACCATAGGCAGCAATGGGCTTCCCCATAGAACTTGCCAACCTGAATTCCTACAGGCTAGATGTGAGAGGCACATTCTGCTGCTTCCTCCCTTAGAGTTAAACTTGCTTCTGAAAGCTCAACCTCCGGGGAGTTTGTTTGGCAGAGATATAGAACACACTTTTCCAAGCCTGTTGGAAGGCATTTGCAGTTTCATTTCGCGTCTAATTTCCCAAACCAAACTGCTTGCAGCTCTAACTCCCTTCTAACTACCACTTCTTCGGTTCAGTGAGATATGCTGGATTCTAAACGGAGAAGCTTCTCTGACGCTTTTTCACAGAGATTTTGAAACTGAAATTTCCAAACCCGTTTCCAACGAAGGCGCCAATGGGCTTCCCCATAGAACTTGCCAACCTGAATTCCTACAGGCTAGATGTGAGAGGCACATTCTGCTGCTTCCTCCCTTAGAGTTAAACTAGCTTCTGAAAGCTCAACCTCCGGGGAGTTTGTTTGGCAGAGATATAGAACACACTTTTCCAAGCCTGTTGGAAGGCATTTGCAGTTTCATTTCGCGTCTAATTTCCCAAACCAAACTGCTTGCAGCTCTAACTGTCTTCTAACTACCACTTCTTCGGTTCAGTGAGATATGCTGGATTCTAAACGGAGAAGCTTCTCTGACGCTTTTTCACAGAGATTTTGAAACTGAAATCTCCCATGCCGTTTCCACCATAGGCAGCAATGGGCTTCCCCATAGAACTTGCCAACCTGAATTCCTACAGGCTAGATGTGAGAGGCACATTCTGCTGCTTCCTCCCTTAGAGGTAAACTAGCTTCTGAAAGCTCAACCTCCGGGGAGTTTGTTTGGCAGAGATATAGAACACACTTTTCCAAGCCTGTTGGAAGGCATTTGCAGTTTCATTTCGCGTCTAATTTCCCAAACCAAACTGCTTGCAGCTCTAACTGCCTTCTAACTACCACTTCTTCGGTTCAGTGAGATATGCTGGATTCTAAACGGAGAAGCTTCTCTGACGCTTTTTCACAGAGATTTTGAAACTGAAATCTCCCATGCCGTTTCCACCATAGGCAGCAATGGGCTTCCCCATAGAACTTGCCAACCTGAATTCCTACAGGCTAGATGTGAGAGGCACATTCTGCTGCTTCCTCCCTTAGAGTTAAACTTGCTTCTGAAAGCTCAACCTCCGGGGAGTTTGTTTGGCAGAGATATAGAACACACTTTTCCAAGCCTGTTGGAAGGCCTTTGCAGTGTCATTTCGCATCTAATTTCCCAAAAAAACTGCTTGCAGCTCTAACTCCCTTCTAACTACCACTTCTTCGGTTCAGTGAGATATGCTGGATTCTAAACGGAGAAGCTTCTCTGACGCTTTTTCACAGAGATTTTGAAACTGAAATCTCCCATGCCGTTTCCACCATAGGCAGCAATGGGCTTCCCCATAGAACTTGCCAACCTGAATTCCTACAGGCTAGATGTGAGAGGCACATTCTGCTGCTTCCTTCCTTAGAGTTAAACTAGCTTCTGAAAGCTCAAGCTCCGGGGAGTTTGTTTGGCAGAGATATAGAACACACTTTTCCAAGCCTGTTGGAAGGCATTTGCAGTTTCATTTCGCGTCTAATTTCCCAAACCAAACTGCTTGCAGCTCTAACTGCCTTCTAACTACCACTTCTTCGGTTCAGTGAGATATGCTGGATTCTAAACGGAGAAGCTTCTCTGACGCTTTTTCACAGAGATTTTGAAACTGAAATCTCCCATGCCGTTTCCACCATAGGCAGCAATGGGCTTCCCCATAGAACTTGCCAACCTGAATTCCTACAGGCCAGATGTGAGAGGCACATTCTGCTGCTTCCTCCCTAAGAGTTAAGCTTGCTTCTGAAAGCTCAACCTCCGGGGAGTCTGTTTGGCACAGATATAGAACACACTTTTCCAAGCCTGTTGGAAGGCCTTTGCAGTGTCATTTCGCATCTAATTTCCCAAACCAAACTGCTTGCAGCTCTAACTCCCTTCTAACTACCACTTCTTCGGTTCAGTGAGATATGCTGGATTCTAAACGGAGAAGCTTCTCTGACGCTTTTTCACAGAGATTTTGAAACTGAAATTTCCAAACCCGTTTCCAACGAAGGCGCCAATGGGCTTCCCCATAGAACTTGCCAACCTGAATTCCTACAGGCTAGATGTGAGAGGCACATTCTGCTGCTTCCTCCCTTAGAGTTAAACTAGCTTCTGAAAGCTCAGCCTCCGGGGAGTTTGTTTGGCAGAGATATAGAACACACTTTTCCAAGCCTGTTGGAAGGCATTTGCAGTTTCATTTCGCGTCTAATTTCCCAAACCAAACTGCTTGCAGCTCTAACTCCCTTCTAACTACCACTTCTTCGGTTCAGTGAGATATGCTTGATTCTAAACGGAGAAGCTTCTCTGACGCTTTTTCACAGAGATTTTGAAACTGAAATCTCCCATGCCGTTTCCACCATAGGCAGCAATGGGCTTCCCCATAGAACTTGCCAACCTGAATTCCTACAGGCTAGATGTGAGAGGCACATTCTGCTGCTTCCTCCCTAACAGTTAACCTTGCTTCTGAAAGCTCAACCTCCGGGGACTCTGTTTGGCACAGATATAGAACACACTTTTCCAAGCCTGTTGGAAGGCCTTTGCAGTGTCATTTCGCATCTAATTTCCCAAACCAAACTGCTTGCAGCTCTAACTGCCTTCTAACTACCACTTCTTCGGTTCAGTGAGATATGCTGGATTCTAAACGGAGAAGCTTCTCTGACGCTTTTTCACAGAGATTTTGAAACTGAAATCTCCCATGCTGTTTCCACCATAGCCAGCAATGGGCTTCCCCATAGAACTTGCCAACCTGAATTCCTACAGGCTAGATGTGAGAGGCACATTCTGCTGCTTCCTCCCTTAGAGTTAAACTAGCTTCTGAAAGCTCAACCTCCGGGGAGTTTGTTTGGCAGAGATATAGAACACACTTTTCCAAGCCTGTTGGAAGGCATTTGCAGTTTCATTTCGCGTCTAATTTCCCAAACCAAACTGCTTGCAGCTCTAACTCCCTTCTAACTACCACTTCTTCGGTTCAGTGAGATATGCTGGATTCTAAACGGAGAAGCTTCTCTGACGCTTTTTCACAGAGATTTTGAAACTGAAATTTCCAAACCCGTTTCCAACGAAGGCGCCAATGGGCTTCCCCATAGAACTTGCCAACCTGAATTCCTACAGGCTAGATGTGAGAGCCACATTCTGCTGCTTCCTCCCTTAGAGTTAAACTAGCTTCTGAAAGCTCAACCTCCGGGGAGTTTGTTTGGCAGAGATATAGAACACACTTTTCCAAGCCTGTTGGAAGGCATTTGCAGTTTCATTTCGCGTCTAATTTCCCAAACCAAACTGCTTGCAGCTCTAACTGCCTTCTAACTACCACTTCTTCGGTTCAGTGAGATATGCTGGATTCTAAACAGAGAAGCTTCTCTGACACTTTTTCACAGAGATTTTGAAACTGAAATCTCCCATGCTGTTTCCACCATAGCCAGCAATGGGCTTCCCCATAGAACTTGCCAACCTGAATTCCTACAGGCTAGATGTGAGAGGCACATTCTGCTGCTTCCTCCCTTAGAGTTAAACTAGCTTCTGAAAGCTCAACCTCCAGGGAGTCTGTTTCGCAGAGATATAGAACACACTTTTCCAAGCCTGTTGGAAGGCATTTGCAGTTTCATTTCGCGTCTAATTTCCGAAACCAAACTGCTTGCAGCTCTAACTGCCTTCTAACTACCACTTCTTCGGTTCAGTGAGATATGCTGGATTCTAAACGGAGAAGCTTCTCTGACGCTTTTTCACAGAGATTTTGAAACTGAAATCTCCCATGCTGTTTCCACCATAGCCAGCAATGGGCTTCCCCATAGAACTTGCCAACCTGAATTCCTACAGGCTAGATGTGAGAGGCACATTCTGCTGCTTCCTCCCTTAGAGTTAAACTTGCTTCTGAAAGCTCAACCTCCGGGGAGTTTGTTTGGCAGAGATATAGAACACACTTTTCCAAGCCTGTTGGAAGGCATTTGCAGTTTCATTTCGCGTCTAATTTCCCAAACCAAACTGCTTGCAGCTCTAACTCCCTTCTAACTACCACTTCTTCGGTTCAGTGAGATATGCTGGATTCTAAACGGAGAAGCTTCTCTGACGCTTTTTCACAGAGATTTTGAAACTGAAATCTCCCATGCCGTTTCCACCATAGGCAGCAATGGGCTTCCCCATAGAACTTGCCAACCTGAATTCCTACAGGCTAGATGTGAGAGGCACATTCTGCTGCTTCCTCCCTTAGAGTTAAACTTGCTTCTGAAAGCTCAACCTCCGGGGAGTTTGTTTGGCAGAGATATAGAACACACTTTTCCAAGCCTGTTGGAAGGCATTTGCAGTTTCATTTCGCGTCTAATTTCCCAAACCAAACTGCTTGCAGCTCTAACTCCCTTCTAACTACCACTTCTTCGGTTCAGTGAGATATGCTGGATTCTAAACGGAGAAGCTTCTCTGACGCTTTTTCACAGAGATTTTGAAACTGAAATTTCCAAACCCGTTTCCAACGAAGGCGCCAATGGGCTTCCCCATAGAACTTGCCAACCTGAATTCCTACAGGCTAGATGTGAGAGGCACATTCTGCTGCTTCCTCCCTTAGAGTTAAACTAGCTTCTGAAAGCTCAACCTCCGGGGAGTTTGTTTGGCAGAGATATAGAACACACTTTTCCAAGCCTGTTGGAAGGCATTTGCAGTTTCATTTCGCGTCTAATTTCCCAAACCAAACTGCTTGCAGCTCTAACTGTCTTCTAACTACCACTTCTTCGGTTCAGTGAGATATGCTGGATTCTAAACGGAGAAGCTTCTCTGACGCTTTTTCACAGAGATTTTGAAACTGAAATCTCCCATGCCGTTTCCACCATAGGCAGCAATGGGCTTCCCCATAGAACTTGCCAACGTGAATTCCTACAGGCTAGATGTGAGAGGCACATTCTGCTGCTTCCTCCCTAACAGTTAAGCTTGCTTCTGAAAGCTCAACCTCCGGGGACTCTGTTTGGCACAGATATATAACACACTTTTCCAAGCCTGTTGGAAGGCCTTTGCAGTGTCATTTCGCATCTAATTTCCCAAACCAAACTGCTTGCAGCTCTAACTCCCTTCTAACTACCACTTCTTCGGTTCAGTGAGATATGCTGGATTCTAAACGGAGAAGCTTCTCTGACGCTTTTTCACAGAGATTTTGAAACTGAAATCTCCCATGCCGTTTCCACCATAGGCAGCAATGGGCTTCCCCATAGAACTTGCCGACCTGAATTCCTAAAGGCTAGATGTGAGAGGCACATTCTGCTGCTTCCTCCCTTAGAGTTAAACTAGCTTCTGAAAGCTCAACCTCCGGGGAGTTTGTTTGGCAGAGATATAGAACACACTTTTCCAAGCCTGTTGGAAGGCATTTGCAGTTTCATTTCGCGTCTAATTTCCCAAAGCAAACTGCTTGCAGCTCTAACTCCCTTCTAACTACCACTTCTTCGGTTCAGTGAGATATGCTGGATTCTAAACGGAGAAGCTTGTCTGACGCTTTTTCACAGAGATTTTGAAACTGAAATCTCCCATGCCGTTTCCACCATAGGCAGCAATGGGCTTCCCCATAGAACTTGCCAACCTGAATTCCTACAGGCTAGATGTGAGAGGCACATTCTGCTGCTTCCTCCCTTAGAGTTAAACTTGCTTCTGAAAGCTCAACCTCCGGGGAGTTTGTTTGGCAGAGATATAGAACACACTTTTCCAAGCCTGTTGGAAGGCATTTGCAGTTTCATTTCGCGTCTAATTTCCCAAACCAAACTGCTTGCAGCTCTAACTCCCTTCTAACTACCACTTCTTCGGTTCAGTGAGATATGCTGGATTCTAAACGGAGAAGCTTCTCTGACGCTTTTTCACAGAGATTTTGAAACTGAAATTTCCAAACCCGTTTCCAACGAAGGCGCCAATGGGCTTCCCCATAGAACTTGCCAACCTGAATTCCTACAGGCTAGATGTGAGAGGCACATTCTGCTGCTTCCTCCCTTAGAGTTAAACTAGCTTCTGAAAGCTCAACCTCCGGGGAGTTTGTTTGGCAGAGATATAGAACACACTTTTCCAAGCCTGTTGGAAGGCATTTGCAGTTTCATTTCGCGTCTAATTTCCCAAACCAAACTGCTTGCAGCTCTAACTGTCTTCTAACTACCACTTCTTCGGTTCAGTGAGATATGCTGGATTCTAAACGGAGAAGCTTCTCTGACGCTTTTTCACAGAGATTTTGAAACTGAAATCTCCCATGCCGTTTCCACCATAGGCAGCAATGGGCTTCCCCATAGAACTTGCCAACCTGAATTCCTACAGGCTAGATGTGAGAGGCACATTCTGCTGCTTCCTCCCTTAGAGGTAAACTAGCTTCTGAAAGCTCAACCTCCGGGGAGTTTGTTTGGCAGAGATATAGAACACACTTTTCCAAGCCTGTTGGAAGGCATTTGCAGTTTCATTTCGCGTCTAATTTCCCAAACCAAACTGCTTGCAGCTCTAACTGCCTTCTAACTACCACTTCTTCGGTTCAGTGAGATATGCTGGATTCTAAACGGAGAAGCTTCTCTGACGCTTTTTCACAGAGATTTTGAAACTGAAATCTCCCATGCCGTTTCCACCATAGGCAGCAATGGGCTTCCCCATAGAACTTGCCAACCTGAATTCCTACAGGCTAGATGTGAGAGGCACATTCTGCTGCTTCCTCCCTTAGAGTTAAACTTGCTTCTGAAAGCTCAACCTCCGGGGAGTTTGTTTGGCAGAGATATAGAACACACTTTTCCAAGCCTGTTGGAAGGCCTTTGCAGTGTCATTTCGCATCTAATTTCCCAAACCAAACTGCTTGCAGCTCTAACTCCCTTCTAACTACCACTTCTTCGGTTCAGTGAGATATGCTGGATTCTAAACGGAGAAGCTTCTCTGACGCTTTTTCACAGAGATTTTGAAACTGAAATCTCCCATGCCGTTTCCACCATAGGCAGCAATGGGCTTCCCCATAGAACTTGCCAACCTGAATTCCTACAGGCTAGATGTGAGAGGCACATTCTGCTGCTTCCTTCCTTAGAGTTAAACTAGCTTCTGAAAGCTCAAGCTCCGGGGAGTTTGTTTGGCAGAGATATAGAACACACTTTTCCAAGCCTGTTGGAAGGCATTTGCAGTTTCATTTCGCGTCTAATTTCCCAAACCAAACTGCTTGCAGCTCTAACTGCCTTCTAACTACCACTTCTTCGGTTCAGTGAGATATGCTGGATTCTAAACGGAGAAGCTTCTCTGACGCTTTTTCACAGAGATTTTGAAACTGAAATCTCCCATGCTGTTTCCACCATAGCCAGCAATGGGCTTCCCCATAGAACTTGCCAACCTGAATTCCTACAGGCTAGATGTGAGAGGCACATTCTGCTGCTTCCTCCCTTAGAGTTAAACTTGCTTCTGAAAGCTCAACCTCCGGGGAGTTTGTTTGGCAGAGATATAGAACACACTTTTCCAAGCCTGTTGGAAGGCATTTGCAGTTTCATTTCGCGTCTAATTTCCCAAACCAAACTGCTTGCAGCTCTAACTCCCTTCTAACTACCACTTCTTCGGTTCACTGAGATATGCTGGATTCTAAACGGAGAAGCTTCTCTGACGCTTTTTCACAGAGATTTTGAAACTGAAATTTCCAAACCCGTTTCCAACGAAGGCGCCAATGGGCTTCCCCATAGAACTTGCCAACCTGAATTCCTACAGGCTAGATGTGAGAGGCACATTCTGCTGCTTCCTCCCTTAGAGTTAAACTAGCTTCTGAAAGCTCAACCTCCGGGGAGATTGTTTGGCAGAGATATAGAACACACTTTTCCAAGCCTGTTGGAAGGCCTTTGGAGTGTCATTTCGCATCTAATTTCCCAAACCAAACTGCTTGCAGCTCTAACTCCCTTCTAACTACCACTTCTTCGGTTCAGTGAGATATGCTGGATTCTAAACGGAGAAGCTTCTCTGACGCTTTTTCACAGAGATTTTGAAACTGAAATCTCCCATGCCGTTTCCACCATAGGCAGCAATGGGCTTCCCCATAGAACTTGCCAACCTGAATTCCTAAAGGCTAGATGTGAGAGGCACATTCTGCTGCTTCCTCCCTTAGAGTTAAACTTGCTTCTGAAAGCTCAACCTCCGGGGAGTTTGTTTGGCAGAGATATAGAACACACTTTTCCAAGCCTGTTGGAAGGCATTTGCAGTTTCATTTCGCGTCTAATTTCCCAAACCAAACTGCTTGCAGCTCTAACTCCCTTCTAACTACCACTTCTTCGGTTCAGTGAGATATGCTGGATTCTAAACGGAGAAGCTTCTCTGACGCTTTTTCACAGAGATTTTGAAACTGAAATTTCCAAACCCGTTTCCAACGAAGGCGCCAATGGGCTTCCCCATAGAACTTGCCAACCTGAATTCCTACAGGCTAGATGTGAGAGGCACATTCTGCTGCTTCCTCCCTTAGAGTTAAACTAGCTTCTGAAAGCTCAACCTCCGGGGAGTTTGTTTGGCAGAGATATAGAACACACTTTTCCAAGCCTGTTGGAAGGCATTTGCAGTTTCATTTCGCGTCTAATTTCCCAAACCAAACTGCTTGCAGCTCTAACTCCCTTCTAACTACCACTTCTTCGGTTCAGTGAGATATGCTGGATTCTAAACGGAGAAGCTTCTCTGACGCTTTTTCACAGAGATTTTGAAACTGAAATTTCCAAACCCGTTTCCAACGAAGGCGCCAATGGGCTTCCCCATAGAACTTGCCAACCTGAATTCCTACAGGCTAGATGTGAGAGGCACATTCTGCTGCTTCCTCCCTTAGAGTTAAACTAGCTTCTGAAAGCTCAACCTCCGGGGAGTTTGTTTGGCAGAGATATAGAACACACTTTTCCAAGCCTGTTGGAAGGCATTTGCAGTTTCATTTCGCGTCTAATTTCCCAAACCAAACTGCTTGCAGCTCTAACTGCCTTCTAACTACCACTTCTTCGGTTCAGTGAGATATGCTGGATTCTAAACAGAGAAGCTTCTCTGACACTTTTTCACAGAGATTTTGAAACTGAAATCTCCCATGCTGTTTCCACCATAGCCAGCAATGGGCTTCCCCATAGAACTTGCCAACCTGAATTCCTACAGGCTAGATGTGAGAGGCACATTCTGCTGCTTCCTCCCTTAGAGTTAAACTAGCTTCTGAAAGCTCAACCTCCAGGGAGTCTGTTTCGCAGAGATATAGAACACACTTTTCCAAGCCTGTTGGAAGGCATTTGCAGTTTCATTTCGCGTCTAATTTCCCAAACCAAACTGCTTGCAGCTCTAACTGCCTTCTAACTACCACTTCTTCGGTTCAGTGAGATATGCTGGATTCTAAACGGAGAAGCTTCTCTGACGCTTTTTCACAGAGATTTTGAAACTGAAATCTCCCATGCCGTTTCCACCATAGGCAGCAATGGGCTTCCCCATAGAACTTGCCAACCTGAATTCCTACAGGCCAGATGTGAGAGGCACATTCTGCTGCTTCCTCCCTAAGAGTTAAGCTTGCTTCTGAAAGCTCAACCTCCGGGGAGTCTGTTTGGCACAGATATAGAACACACTTTTCCAAGCCTGTTGGAAGGCCTTTGCAGTGTCATTTCGCATCTAATTTCCCAAACCAAACTGCTTGCAGCTCTAACTCCCTTCTAACTACCACTTCTTCGGTTCAGTGAGATATGCTGGATTCTAAACGGAGAAGCTTCTCTGACGCTTTTTCACAGAGATTTTGAAACTGAAATTTCCAAACCCGTTTCCAACGAAGGCGCCAATGGGCTTCCCCATAGAACTTGCCAACCTGAATTCCTACAGGCTAGATGTGAGAGGCACATTCTGCTGCTTCCTCCCTTAGAGTTAAACTAGCTTCTGAAAGCTCAGCCTCCGGGGAGTTTGTTTGGCAGAGATATAGAACACACTTTTCCAAGCCTGTTGGAAGGCATTTGCAGTTTCATTTCGCGTCTAATTTCCCAAACCAAACTGCTTGCAGCTCTAACTCCCTTCTAACTACCACTTCTTCGGTTCAGTGAGATATGCTTGATTCTAAACGGAGAAGCTTCTCTGACGCTTTTTCACAGAGATTTTGAAACTGAAATCTCCCATGCCGTTTCCACCATAGGCAGCAATGGGCTTCCCCATAGAACTTGCCAACCTGAATTCCTACAGGCTAGATGTGAGAGGCACATTCTGCTGCTTCCTCCCTAACAGTTAACCTTGCTTCTGAAAGCTCAACCTCCGGGGACTCTGTTTGGCACAGATATAGAACACACTTTTCCAAGCCTGTTGGAAGGCCTTTGCAGTGTCATTTCGCATCTAATTTCCCAAACCAAACTGCTTGCAGCTCTAACTGCCTTCTAACTACCACTTCTTCGGTTCAGTGAGATATGCTGGATTCTAAACGGAGAAGCTTCTCTGACGCTTTTTCACAGAGATTTTGAAACTGAAATCTCCCATGCTGTTTCCACCATAGCCAGCAATGGGCTTCCCCATAGAACTTGCCAACCTGAATTCCTACAGGCTAGATGTGAGAGGCACATTCTGCTGCTTCCTCCCTTAGAGTTAAACTAGCTTCTGAAAGCTCAACCTCCGGGGAGTTTGTTTGGCAGAGATATAGAACACACTTTTCCAAGCCTGTTGGAAGGCATTTGCAGTTTCATTTCGCGTCTAATTTCCCAAACCAAACTGCTTGCAGCTCTAACTCCCTTCTAACTACCACTTCTTCGGTTCAGTGAGATATGCTGGATTCTAAACGGAGAAGCTTCTCTGACGCTTTTTCACAGAGATTTTGAAACTGAAATTTCCAAACCCGTTTCCAACGAAGGCGCCAATGGGCTTCCCCATAGAACTTGCCAACCTGAATTCCTACAGGCTAGATGTGAGAGCCACATTCTGCTGCTTCCTCCCTTAGAGTTAAACTAGCTTCTGAAAGCTCAACCTCCGGGGAGTTTGTTTGGCAGAGATATAGAACACACTTTTCCAAGCCTGTTGGAAGGCATTTGCAGTTTCATTTCGCGTCTAATTTCCCAAACCAAACTGCTTGCAGCTCTAACTGCCTTCTAACTACCACTTCTTCGGTTCAGTGAGATATGCTGGATTCTAAACAGAGAAGCTTCTCTGACACTTTTTCACAGAGATTTTGAAACTGAAATCTCCCATGCTGTTTCCACCATAGCCAGCAATGGGCTTCCCCATAGAACTTGCCAACCTGAATTCCTACAGGCTAGATGTGAGAGGCACATTCTGCTGCTTCCTCCCTTAGAGTTAAACTAGCTTCTGAAAGCTCAACCTCCAGGGAGTCTGTTTCGCAGAGATATAGAACACACTTTTCCAAGCCTGTTGGAAGGCATTTGCAGTTTCATTTCGCGTCTAATTTCCCAAACCAAACTGCTTGCAGCTCTAACTGCCTTCTAACTACCACTTCTTCGGTTCAGTGAGATATGCTGGATTCTAAACGGAGAAGCTTCTCTGACGCTTTTTCACAGAGATTTTGAAACTGAAATCTCCCATGCTGTTTCCACCATAGCCAGCAATGGGCTTCCCCATAGAACTTGCCAACCTGAATTCCTACAGGCTAGATGTGAGAGGCACATTCTGCTGCTTCCTCCCTTAGAGTTAAACTTGCTTCTGAAAGCTCAACCTCCGGGGAGTTTGTTTGGCAGAGATATAGAACACACTTTTCCAAGCCTGTTGGAAGGCATTTGCAGTTTCATTTCGCGTCTAATTTCCCAAACCAAACTGCTTGCAGCTCTAACTCCCTTCTAACTACCACTTCTTCGGTTCAGTGAGATATGCTGGATTCTAAACGGAGAAGCTTCTCTGACGCTTTTTCACAGAGATTTTGAAACTGAAATCTCCCATGCCGTTTCCACCATAGGCAGCAATGGGCTTCCCCATAGAACTTGCCAACCTGAATTCCTACAGGCTAGATGTGAGAGGCACATTCTGCTGCTTCCTCCCTTAGAGTTAAACTTGCTTCTGAAAGCTCAACCTCCGGGGAGTTTGTTTGGCAGAGATATAGAACACACTTTTCCAAGCCTGTTGGAAGGCATTTGCAGTTTCATTTCGCGTCTAATTTCCCAAACCAAACTGCTTGCAGCTCTAACTCCCTTCTAACTACCACTTCTTCGGTTCAGTGAGATATGCTGGATTCTAAACGGAGAAGCTTCTCTGACGCTTTTTCACAGAGATTTTGAAACTGAAATTTCCAAACCCGTTTCCAACGAAGGCGCCAATGGGCTTCCCCATAGAACTTGCCAACCTGAATTCCTACAGGCTAGATGTGAGAGGCACATTCTGCTGCTTCCTCCCTTAGAGTTAAACTAGCTTCTGAAAGCTCAACCTCCGGGGAGTTTGTTTGGCAGAGATATAGAACACACTTTTCCAAGCCTGTTGGAAGGCATTTGCAGTTTCATTTCGCGTCTAATTTCCCAAACCAAACTGCTTGCAGCTCTAACTGTCTTCTAACTACCACTTCTTCGGTTCAGTGAGATATGCTGGATTCTAAACGGAGAAGCTTCTCTGACGCTTTTTCACAGAGATTTTGAAACTGAAATCTCCCATGCCGTTTCCACCATAGGCAGCAATGGGCTTCCCCATAGAACTTGCCAACCTGAATTCCTACAGGCTAGATGTGAGAGGCACATTCTGCTGCTTCCTCCCTAACAGTTAAGCTTGCTTCTGAAAGCTCAACCTCCGGGGACTCTGTTTGGCACAGATATAGAACACACTTTTCCAAGCCTGTTGGAAGGCCTTTGCAGTGTCATTTCGCATCTAATTTCCCAAACCAAACTGCTTGCAGCTCTAACTCCCTTCTAACTACCACTTCTTCGGTTCAGTGAGATATGCTGGATTCTAAACGGAGAAGCTTCTCTGACGCTTTTTCACAGAGATTTTGAAACTGAAATCTCCCATGCCGTTTCCACCATAGGCAGCAATGGGCTTCCCCATAGAACTTGCCGACCTGAATTCCTAAAGGCTAGATGTGAGAGGCACATTCTGCTGCTTCCTCCCTTAGAGTTAAACTAGCTTCTGAAAGCTCAACCTCCGGGGAGTTTGTTTGGCAGAGATATAGAACACACTTTTCCAAGCCTGTTGGAAGGCATTTGCAGTTTCATTTCGCGTCTAATTTCCCAAACCAAACTGCTTGCAGCTCTAACTCCCTTCTAACTAACACTTCTTCGGTTCAGTGAGATATGCTGGATTCTAAACGGAGAAGCTTCTCTGACGCTTTTTCACAGAGATTTTGAAACTGAAATCTCCCATGCCGTTTCCACCATAGGCAGCAATGGGCTTCCCCATAGAACTTGCCAACCTGAATTCCTACAGGCTAGATGTGAGAGGCACATTCTGCTGATTCCTCCCTTAGAGTTAAACTAGCTTCTGAAAGCTCAACCTCCGGGGAGTTTGTTTGGCAGAGATATAGAACACACTTTTCCAAGCCTGTTGGAAGGCATTTGCAGTTTCATTTCGCGTCTAATTTCCCAAACCAAACTGCTTGCAGCTCTAACTGCCTTCTAACTACCACTTCTTCGGTTCAGTGAGATATGCTGGATTCTAAACGGAGAAGCTTCTCTGACGCTTTTTCACAGAGATTTTGAAACTGAAATCTCCCATGCTGTTTCCACCATAGCCAGCAATGGGCTTCCCCATAGAACTTGCCAACCTGAATTCCTACAGGCTAGATGTGAGAGGCACATTCTGCTGCTTCCTCCCTTAGAGGTAAACTTGCTTCTGAAAGCTCAACCTCCGGGGAGTTTGTTTGGCAGAGATATAGAACACACTTTTCCAAGCCTGTTGGAAGGCATTTGCAGTTTCATTTCGCGTCTAATTTCCCAAAGCAAACTGCTTGCAGCTCTAACTCCCTTCTAACTACCACTTCTTCGGTTCAGTGAGATATGCTGGATTCTAAACGGAGAAGCTTGTCTGACGCTTTTTCACAGAGATTTTGAAACTGAAATCTCCCATGCCGTTTCCACCATAGGCAGCAATGGGCTTCCCCATAGAACTTGCCAACCTGAATTCCTACAGGCTAGATGTGAGAGGCACATTCTGCTGCTTCCTCCCTTAGAGTTAAACTTGCTTCTGAAAGCTCAACCTCCGGGGAGTTTGTTTGGCAGAGATATAGAACACACTTTTCCAAGCCTGTTGGAAGGCATTTGCAGTTTCATTTCGCGTCTAATTTCCCAAACCAAACTGCTTGCAGCTCTAACTCCCTTCTAACTACCACTTCTTCGGTTCAGTGAGATATGCTGGATTCTAAACGGAGAAGCTTCTCTGACGCTTTTTCACAGAGATTTTGAAACTGAAATTTCCAAACCCGTTTCCAACGAAGGCGCCAATGGGCTTCCCCATAGAACTTGCCAACCTGAATTCCTACAGGCTAGATGTGAGAGGCACATTCTGCTGCTTCCTCCCTTAGAGTTAAACTAGCTTCTGAAAGCTCAACCTCCGGGGAGTTTGTTTGGCAGAGATATAGAACACACTTTTCCAAGCCTGTTGGAAGGCATTTGCAGTTTCATTTCGCGTCTAATTTCCCAAACCAAACTGCTTGCAGCTCTAACTGTCTTCTAACTACCACTTCTTCGGTTCAGTGAGATATGCTGGATTCTAAACGGAGAAGCTTCTCTGACGCTTTTTCACAGAGATTTTGAAACTGAAATCTCCCATGCCGTTTCCACCATAGGCAGCAATGGGCTTCCCCATAGAACTTGCCAACCTGAATTCCTACAGGCTAGATGTGAGAGGCACATTCTGCTGCTTCCTCCCTTAGAGGTAAACTAGCTTCTGAAAGCTCAACCTCCGGGGAGTTTGTTTGGCAGAGATATAGAACACACTTTTCCAAGCCTGTTGGAAGGCATTTGCAGTTTCATTTCGCGTCTAATTTCCCAAACCAAACTGCTTGCAGCTCTAACTGCCTTCTAACTACCACTTCTTCGGTTCAGTGAGATATGCTGGATTCTAAACGGAGAAGCTTCTCTGACGCTTTTTCACAGAGATTTTGAAACTGAAATCTCCCATGCCGTTTCCACCATAGGCAGCAATGGGCTTCCCCATAGAACTTGCCAACCTGAATTCCTACAGGCTAGATGTGAGAGGCACATTCTGCTGCTTCCTCCCTTAGAGTTAAACTTGCTTCTGAAAGCTCAACCTCCGGGGAGTTTGTTTGGCAGAGATATAGAACACACTTTTCCAAGCCTGTTGGAAGGCCTTTGCAGTGTCATTTCGCATCTAATTTCCCAAACCAAACTGCTTGCAGCTCTAACTCCCTTCTAACTACCACTTCTTCGGTTCAGTGAGATATGCTGGATTCTAAACGGAGAAGCTTCTCTGACGCTTTTTCACAGAGATTTTGAAACTGAAATCTCCCATGCCGTTTCCACCATAGGCAGCAATGGGCTTCCCCATAGAACTTGCCAACCTGAATTCCTACAGGCTAGATGTGAGAGGCACATTCTGCTGCTTCCTTCCTTAGAGTTAAACTAGCTTCTGAAAGCTCAAGCTCCGGGGAGTTTGTTTGGCAGAGATATAGAACACACTTTTCCAAGCCTGTTGGAAGGCATTTGCAGTTTCATTTCGCGTCTAATTTCCCAAACCAAACTGCTTGCAGCTCTAACTGCCTTCTAACTACCACTTCTTCGGTTCAGTGAGATATGCTGGATTCTAAACGGAGAAGCTTCTCTGACGCTTTTTCACAGAGATTTTGAAACTGAAATCTCCCATGCTGTTTCCACCATAGCCAGCAATGGGCTTCCCCATAGAACTTGCCAACCTGAATTCCTACAGGCTAGATGTGAGAGGCACATTCTGCTGCTTCCTCCCTTAGAGTTAAACTTGCTTCTGAAAGCTCAACCTCCGGGGAGTTTGTTTGGCAGAGATATAGAACACACTTTTCCAAGCCTGTTGGAAGGCATTTGCAGTTTCATTTCGCGTCTAATTTCCCAAACCAAACTGCTTGCAGCTCTAACTCCCTTCTAACTACCACTTCTTCGGTTCACTGAGATATGCTGGATTCTAAACGGAGAAGCTTCTCTGACGCTTTTTCACAGAGATTTTGAAACTGAAATTTCCAAACCCGTTTCCAACGAAGGCGCCAATGGGCTTCCCCATAGAACTTGCCAACCTGAATTCCTACAGGCTAGATGTGAGAGGCACATTCTGCTGCTTCCTCCCTTAGAGTTAAACTAGCTTCTGAAAGCTCAACCTCCGGGGAGATTGTTTGGCAGAGATATAGAACACACTTTTCCAAGCCTGTTGGAAGGCCTTTGGAGTGTCATTTCGCATCTAATTTCCCAAACCAAACTGCTTGCAGCTCTAACTCCCTTCTAACTACCACTTCTTCGGTTCAGTGAGATATGCTGGATTCTAAACGGAGAAGCTTCTCTGACGCTTTTTCACAGAGATTTTGAAACTGAAATCTCCCATGCCGTTTCCACCATAGGCAGCAATGGGCTTCCCCATAGAACTTGCCAACCTGAATTCCTAAAGGCTAGATGTGAGAGGCACATTCTGCTGCTTCCTCCCTTAGAGTTAAACTTGCTTCTGAAAGCTCAACCTCCGGGGAGTTTGTTTGGCAGAGATATAGAACACACTTTTCCAAGCCTGTTGGAAGGCATTTGCAGTTTCATTTCGCGTCTAATTTCCCAAACCAAACTGCTTGCAGCTCTAACTCCCTTCTAACTACCACTTCTTCGGTTCAGTGAGATATGCTGGATTCTAAACGGAGAAGCTTCTCTGACGCTTTTTCACAGAGATTTTGAAACTGAAATTTCCAAACCCGTTTCCAACGAAGGCGCCAATGGGCTTCCCCATAGAACTTGCCAACCTGAATTCCTACAGGCTAGATGTGAGAGGCACATTCTGCTGCTTCCTCCCTTAGAGTTAAACTAGCTTCTGAAAGCTCAACCTCCGGGGAGTTTGTTTGGCAGAGATATAGAACACACTTTTCCAAGCCTGTTGGAAGGCATTTGCAGTTTCATTTCGCGTCTAATTTCCCAAACCAAACTGCTTGCAGCTCTAACTCCCTTCTAACTACCACTTCTTCGGTTCAGTGAGATATGCTGGATTCTAAACGGAGAAGCTTCTCTGACGCTTTTTCACAGAGATTTTGAAACTGAAATTTCCAAACCCGTTTCCAACGAAGGCGCCAATGGGCTTCCCCATAGAACTTGCCAACCTGAATTCCTACAGGCTAGATGTGAGAGGCACATTCTGCTGCTTCCTCCCTTAGAGTTAAACTAGCTTCTGAAAGCTCAACCTCCGGGGAGTTTGTTTGGCAGAGATATAGAACACACTTTTCCAAGCCTGTTGGAAGGCATTTGCAGTTTCATTTCGCGTCTAATTTCCCAAACCAAACTGCTTGCAGCTCTAACTGCCTTCTAACTACCACTTCTTCGGTTCAGTGAGATATGCTGGATTCTAAACAGAGAAGCTTCTCTGACACTTTTTCACAGAGATTTTGAAACTGAAATCTCCCATGCTGTTTCCACCATAGCCAGCAATGGGCTTCCCCATAGAACTTGCCAACCTGAATTCCTACAGGCTAGATGTGAGAGGCACATTCTGCTGCTTCCTCCCTTAGAGTTAAACTAGCTTCTGAAAGCTCAACCTCCAGGGAGTCTGTTTCGCAGAGATATAGAACACACTTTTCCAAGCCTGTTGGAAGGCATTTGCAGTTTCATTTCGCGTCTAATTTCCCAAACCAAACTGCTTGCAGCTCTAACTGCCTTCTAACTACCACTTCTTCGGTTCAGTGAGATATGCTGGATTCTAAACGGAGAAGCTTCTCTGACGCTTTTTCACAGAGATTTTGAAACTGAAATCTCCCATGCCGTTTCCACCATAGGCAGCAATGGGCTTCCCCATAGAACTTGCCAACCTGAATTCCTACAGGCCAGATGTGAGAGGCACATTCTGCTGCTTCCTCCCTAAGAGTTAAGCTTGCTTCTGAAAGCTCAACCTCCGGGGAGTCTGTTTGGCACAGATATAGAACACACTTTTCCAAGCCTGTTGGAAGGCCTTTGCAGTGTCATTTCGCATCTAATTTCCCAAACCAAACTGCTTGCAGCTCTAACTCCCTTCTAACTACCACTTCTTCGGTTCAGTGAGATATGCTGGATTCTAAACGGAGAAGCTTCTCTGACGCTTTTTCACAGAGATTTTGAAACTGAAATTTCCAAACCCGTTTCCAACGAAGGCGCCAATGGGCTTCCCCATAGAACTTGCCAACCTGAATTCCTACAGGCTAGATGTGAGAGGCACATTCTGCTGCTTCCTCCCTTAGAGTTAAACTAGCTTCTGAAAGCTCAGCCTCCGGGGAGTTTGTTTGGCAGAGATATAGAACACACTTTTCCAAGCCTGTTGGAAGGCATTTGCAGTTTCATTTCGCGTCTAATTTCCCAAACCAAACTGCTTGCAGCTCTAACTCCCTTCTAACTACCACTTCTTCGGTTCAGTGAGATATGCTTGATTCTAAACGGAGAAGCTTCTCTGACGCTTTTTCACAGAGATTTTGAAACTGAAATCTCCCATGCCGTTTCCACCATGGGCAGCAATGGGCTTCCCCATAGAACTTGCCAACCTGAATTCCTACAGGCTAGATGTGAGAGGCACATTCTGCTGCTTCCTCCCTAACAGTTAACCTTGCTTCTGAAAGCTCAACCTCCGGGGACTCTGTTTGGCACAGATATAGAACACACTTTTCCAAGCCTGTTGGAAGGCCTTTGCAGTGTCATTTCGCATCTAATTTCCCAAACCAAACTGCTTGCAGCTCTAACTGCCTTCTAACTACCACTTCTTCGGTTCAGTGAGATATGCTGGATTCTAAACGGAGAAGCTTCTCTGACGCTTTTTCACAGAGATTTTGAAACTGAAATCTCCCATGCTGTTTCCACCATAGCCAGCAATGGGCTTCCCCATAGAACTTGCCAACCTGAATTCCTACAGGCTAGATGTGAGAGGCACATTCTGCTGCTTCCTCCCTTAGAGTTAAACTAGCTTCTGAAAGCTCAACCTCCGGGGAGTTTGTTTGGCAGAGATATAGAACACACTTTTCCAAGCCTGTTGGAAGGCATTTGCAGTTTCATTTCGCGTCTAATTTCCCAAACCAAACTGCTTGCAGCTCTAACTCCCTTCTAACTACCACTTCTTCGGTTCAGTGAGATATGCTGGATTCTAAACGGAGAAGCTTCTCTGACGCTTTTTCACAGAGATTTTGAAACTGAAATTTCCAAACCCGTTTCCAACGAAGGCGCCAATGGGCTTCCCCATAGAACTTGCCAACCTGAATTCCTACAGGCTAGATGTGAGAGCCACATTCTGCTGCTTCCTCCCTTAGAGTTAAACTAGCTTCTGAAAGCTCAACCTCCGGGGAGTTTGTTTGGCAGAGATATAGAACACACTTTTCCAAGCCTGTTGGAAGGCATTTGCAGTTTCATTTCGCGTCTAATTTCCCAAACCAAACTGCTTGCAGCTCTAACTGCCTTCTAACTACCACTTCTTCGGTTCAGTGAGATATGCTGGATTCTAAACAGAGAAGCTTCTCTGACACTTTTTCACAGAGATTTTGAAACTGAAATCTCCCATGCTGTTTCCACCATAGCCAGCAATGGGCTTCCCCATAGAACTTGCCAACCTGAATTCCTACAGGCTAGATGTGAGAGGCACATTCTGCTGCTTCCTCCCTTAGAGTTAAACTAGCTTCTGAAAGCTCAACCTCCAGGGAGTCTGTTTCGCAGAGATATAGAACACACTTTTCCAAGCCTGTTGGAAGGCATTTGCAGTTTCATTTCGCGTCTAATTTCCCAAACCAAACTGCTTGCAGCTCTAACTGCCTTCTAACTACCACTTCTTCGGTTCAGTGAGATATGCTGGATTCTAAACGGAGAAGCTTCTCTGACGCTTTTTCACAGAGATTTTGAAACTGAAATCTCCCATGCTGTTTCCACCATAGCCAGCAATGGGCTTCCCCATAGAACTTGCCAACCTGAATTCCTACAGGCTAGATGTGAGAGGCACATTCTGCTGCTTCCTCCCTTAGAGTTAAACTTGCTTCTGAAAGCTCAACCTCCGGGGAGTTTGTTTGGCAGAGATATAGAACACACTTTTCCAAGCCTGTTGGAAGGCATTTGCAGTTTCATTTCGCGTCTAATTTCCCAAACCAAACTGCTTGCAGCTCTAACTCCCTTCTAACTACCACTTCTTCGGTTCAGTGAGATATGCTGGATTCTAAACGGAGAAGCTTCTCTGACGCTTTTTCACAGAGATTTTGAAACTGAAATCTCCCATGCCGTTTCCACCATAGGCAGCAATGGGCTTCCCCATAGAACTTGCCAACCTGAATTCCTACAGGCTAGATGTGAGAGGCACATTCTGCTGCTTCCTCCCTTAGAGTTAAACTTGCTTCTGAAAGCTCAACCTCCGGGGAGTTTGTTTGGCAGAGATATAGAACACACTTTTCCAAGCCTGTTGGAAGGCATTTGCAGTTTCATTTCGCGTCTAATTTCCCAAACCAAACTGCTTGCAGCTCTAACTCCCTTCTAACTACCACTTCTTCGGTTCAGTGAGATATGCTGGATTCTAAACGGAGAAGCTTCTCTGACGCTTTTTCACAGAGATTTTGAAACTGAAATTTCCAAACCCGTTTCCAACGAAGGCGCCAATGGGCTTCCCCATAGAACTTGCCAACCTGAATTCCTACAGGCTAGATGTGAGAGGCACATTCTGCTGCTTCCTCCCTTAGAGTTAAACTAGCTTCTGAAAGCTCAACCTCCGGGGAGTTTGTTTGGCAGAGATATAGAACACACTTTTCCAAGCCTGTTGGAAGGCATTTGCAGTTTCATTTCGCGTCTAATTTCCCAAACCAAACTGCTTGCAGCTCTAACTGTCTTATAACTACCACTTCTTCGGTTCAGTGAGATATGCTGGATTCTAAACGGAGAAGCTTCTCTGACGCTTTTTCACAGAGATTTTGAAACTGAAATCTCCCATGCCGTTTCCACCATAGGCAGCAATGGGCTTCCCCATAGAACTTGCCAACCTGAATTCCTACAGGCTAGATGTGAGAGGCACATTCTGCTGCTTCCTCCCTAACAGTTAAGCTTGCTTCTGAAAGCTCAACCTCCGGGGACTCTGTTTGGCACAGATATAGAACACACTTTTCCAAGCCTGTTGGAAGGCCTTTGCAGTGTCATTTCGCATCTAATTTCCCAAACCAAACTGCTTGCAGCTCTAACTCCCTTCTAACTACCACTTCTTCGGTTCAGTGAGATATGCTGGATTCTAAACGGAGAAGCTTCTCTGACGCTTTTTTACAGAGATTTTGAAACTGAAATCTCCCATGCCGTTTCCACCATAGGCAGCAATGGGCTTCCCCATAGAACTTGCCGACCTGAATTCCTAAAGGCTAGATGTGAGAGGCACATTCTGCTGCTTCCTCCCTTAGAGTTAAACTAGCTTCTGAAAGCTCAACCTCCGGGGAGTTTGTTTGGCAGAGATATAGAACACACTTTTCCAAGCCTGTTGGAAGGCATTTGCAGTTTCATTTCGCGTCTAATTTCCCAAACCAAACTGCTTGCAGCTCTAACTGCCTTCTAACTACCACTTCTTCGGTTCAGTGAGATATGCTGGATTCTAAACGGAGAAGCTTCTCTGACGCTTTTTCACAGAGATTTTGAAACTGAAATCTCCCATGCTGTTTCCACCATAGCCAGCAATGGGCTTCCCCATAGAACTTGCCAACCTGAATTCCTACAGGCTAGATGTGAGAGGCACATTCTGCTGCTTCCTCCCTTAGAGTTAAACTTGCTTCTGAAAGCTCAACCTCCGGGGAGTTTGTTTGGCAGAGATATAGAACACACTTTTCCAAGCCTGTTGGAAGGCATTTGCACTTTCATTTCGCGTCTAATTTCCCAAACCAAACTGCTTGCAGCTCTAACTCCCTTCTAACTACCACTTCTTCGGTTCAGTGAGATATGCTGGATTCTAAACGGAGAAGCTTCTCTGACGCTTTTTCACAGAGATTTTGAAACTGAAATCTCCCATGCCGTTTCCACCATAGGCAGCAATGGGCTTCCCCATAGAACTTGCCAACCTGAATTCCTACAGGCTAGATGTGAGAGGCACATTCTGCTGCTTCCTCCCTTAGAGTTAAACTTGCTTCTGAATGCTCAACCTCCGGGGAGTTTGTTTGGCAGAGATATAGAACACACTTTTCCAAGCCTGTTGGAAGGCATTTGCAGTTTCATTTCGCGTCTAATTTCCCAAACCAAACTGCTTGCAGCTCTAACTCCCTTCTAACTAACACTTCTTCGGTTCAGTGAGATATGCTGGATTCTAAACGGAGAAGCTTCTCTGATGCTTTTTCACAGAGATTTTGAAACTGAAATTTCCAAACCCGTTTCCAACGAAGGCGCCAATGGGCTTCCCCATAGAACTTGCCAACCTGAATTCCTACAGGCTAGATGTGAGAGGCACATTCTGCTGCTTCCTCCCTTAGAGTTAAACTAGCTTCTGAAAGCTCAACCTCCGGGGAGTTTGTTTGGCAGAGATATAGAACACACTTTTCCAAGCCTGTTGGAAGGCATTTGCAGTTTCATTTCGCGTCTAATTTCCCAAACCAAACTGCTTGCAGCTCTAACTGTCTTCTAACTACCACTTCTTCGGTTCAGTGAGATATGCTGGATTCTAAACGGAGAAGCTTCTCTGACGCTTTTTCACAGAGATTTTGAAACTGAAATCTCCCATGCCGTTCACACCATAGGCAGCAATGGGCTTCCCCATAGAACTTGCCAACCTGAATTCCTACAGGCTAGATGTGAGAGGCACATTCTGCTGCTTCCTCCCTTAGAAGTAAACTAGCTTCTGAAAGCTCAACCTCCGGGGAGTTTGTTTGGCAGAGATATAGAACACACTTTTCCAAGCCTGTTGGAAGGCATTTGCAGTTTCATTTCGCGTCTAATTTCCCAAACCAAACTGCTTGCAGCTCTAACTGCCTTCTAACTACCACTTCTTCGGTTCAGTGAGATATGCTGGATTCTAAACGGAGAAGCTTCTCTGACGCTTTTTCACAGAGATTTTGAAACTGAAATCTCCCATGCCGTTTCCACCATAGGCAGCAATGGGCTTCCCCATAGAACTTGCCAACCTGAATTCCTACAGGCTAGATGTGAGAGGCACATTCTGCTGCTTCCTCCCTTAGAGTTAAACTTGCTTCTGAAAGCTCAACCTCCGGGGAGTTTGTTTGGCAGAGATATAGAACACACTTTTCCAAGCCTGTTGGAAGGCCTTTGCAGTGTCATTTCGCATCTAATTTCCCAAACCAAACTGCTTGCAGCTCTAACTCCCTTCTAACTACCACTTCTTCGGTTCAGTGAGATATGCTGGATTCTAAACGGAGAAGCTTCTCTGACGCTTTTTCACAGAGATTTTGAAACTGAAATCTCCCATGCCGTTTCCACCATAGGCAGAAATGGGCTTCCCCATAGAACTTGCCAACCTGAATTCCTACAGGCTAGATGTGAGAGGCACATTCTGCTGCTTCCTTCCTTAGAGTTAAACTAGCTTCTGAAAGCTCAAGCTCCGGGGAGTTTGTTTGGCAGAGATATAGAACACACTTTTCCAAGCCTGTTGGAAGGCATTTGCAGTTTCATTTCGCGTCTAATTTCCCAAACCAAACTGCTTGCAGCTCTAACTGCCTTCTAACTACCACTTCTTCGGTTCAGTGAGATATGCTGGATTCTAAACGGAGAAGCTTCTCTGACGCTTTTTCACAGAGATTTTGAAACTGAAATCTCCCATGCTGTTTCCACCATAGCCAGCAATGGGCTTCCCCATAGAACTTGCCAACCTGAATTCCTACAGGCTAGATGTGAGAGGCACATTCTGCTGCTTCCTCCCTTAGAGTTAAACTTGCTTCTGAAAGCTCAACCTCCGGGGAGTTTGTTTGGCAGAGATATAGAACACACTTTTCCAAGCCTGTTGGAAGGCATTTGCAGTTTCATTTCGCGTCTAATTTCCCAAACCAAACTGCTTGCAGCTCTAACTCCCTTCTAACTACCACTTCTTCGGTTCACTGAGATATGCTGGATTCTAAACGGAGAAGCTTCTCTGACGCTTTTTCACAGAGATTTTGAAACTGAAATTTCCAAACCCGTTTCCAACGAAGGCGCCAATGGGCTTCCCCATAGAACTTGCCAACCTGAATTCCTACAGGCTAGATGTGAGAGGCACATTCTGCTGCTTCCTCCCTTAGAGTTAAACTAGCTTCTGAAAGCTCAACCTCCGGGGAGATTGTTTGGCAGAGATATAGAACACACTTTTCCAAGCCTGTTGGAAGGCCTTTGCAGTGTCATTTCGCTTCTAATTTCCCAAACCAAACTGCTTGCAGCTCTAACTCCCTTCTAACTACCACTTCTTCGGTTCAGTGAGATATGCTGGATTCTAAACGGAGAAGCTTCTCTGACGCTTTTTCACAGAGATTTTGAAACTGAAATCTCCCATGCCGTTTCCACCATAGGCAGCAATGGGCTTCCCCATAGAACTTGCCAACCTGAATTCCTACAGGCTAGATGTGAGAGGCACATTCTGCTGCTTCCTCCCTTAGAGTTAAACTAGCTTCTGAAAGCTCAACCTCCAGGGAGTCTGTTTCGCAGAGATATAGAACACACTTTTCCAAGCCTGTTGGAAGGCATTTGCAGTTTCATTTCGCGTCTAATTTCCCAAACCAAACTGCTTGCAGCTCTAACTGCCTTCTAACTACCACTTCTTCGGTTCAGTGAGATATGCTGGATTCTAAACGGAGAAGCTTCTCTGACGCTTTTTCACAGAGATTTTGAAACTGAAATCTCCCATGCCGTTTCCACCATAGGCAGCAATGGGCTTCCCCATAGAACTTGCCAACCTGAATTCCTACAGGCCAGATGTGAGAGGCACATTCTGCTGCTTCCTCCCTAAGAGTTAAGCTTGCTTCTGAAAGCTCAACCTCCGGGGAGTCTGTTTGGCACAGATATAGAACACACTTTTCCAAGCCTGTTGGAAGGCCTTTGCAGTGTCATTTCGCATCTAATTTCCCAAACCAAACTGCTTGCAGCTCTAACTCCCTTCTAACTACCACTTCTTCGGTTCAGTGAGATATGCTGGATTCTAAACGGAGAAGCTTCTCTGACGCTTTTTCACAGAGATTTTGAAACTGAAATTTCCAAACCCGTTTCCAACGAAGGCGCCAATGGGCTTCCCCATAGAACTTGCCAACCTGAATTCCTACAGGCTAGATGTGAGAGGCACATTCTGCTGCTTCCTCCCTTAGAGTTAAACTAGCTTCTGAAAGCTCAACCTCCGGGGAGTTTGTTTGGCAGAGATATAGAACACACTTTTCCAAGCCTGTTGGAAGGCATTTGCAGTTTCATTTCGCGTCTAATTTCCCAAACCAAACTGCTTGCAGCTCTAACTCCCTTCTAACTACCACTTCTTCGGTTCAGTGAGATATGCTTGATTCTAAACGGAGAAGCTTCTCTGACGCTTTTTCACAGAGATTTTGAAACTGAAATCTCCCATGCCGTTTCCACCATAGGCAGCAATGGGCTTCCCCATAGAACTTGCCAACCTGAATTCCTACAGGCTAGATGTGAGAGGCACATTCTGCTGCTTCCTCCCTAACAGTTAACCTTGCTTCTGAAAGCTCAACCTCCGGGGACTCTGTTTGGCACAGATATAGAACACACTTTTCCAAGCCTGTTGGAAGGCCTTTGCAGTGTCATTTCGCATCTAATTTCCCAAACCAAACTGCTTGCAGCTCTAACTGCCTTCTAACTACCACTTCTTCGGTTCAGTGAGATATGCTGGATTCTAAACGGAGAAGCTTCTCTGACGCTTTTTCACAGAGATTTTGAAACTGAAATCTCCCATGCTGTTTCCACCATAGCCAGCAATGGGCTTCCCCATAGAACTTGCCAACCTGAATTCCTACAGGCTAGATGTGAGAGGCACATTCTGCTGCTTCCTCCCTTAGAGTTAAACTTGCTTCTGAAAGCTCAACCTCCGGGGAGTTTGTTTGGCAGAGATATAGAACACACTTTTCCAAGCCTGTTGGAAGGCATTTGCACTTTCATTTCGCGTCTAATTTCCCAAACCAAACTGCTTGCAGCTCTAACTCCCTTCTAACTACCACTTCTTCGGTTCAGTGAGATATGCTGGATTCTAAACGGAGAAGCTTCTCTGACGCTTTTTCACAGAGATTTTGAAACTGAAATCTCCCATGCCGTTTCCACCATAGGCAGCAATGGGCTTCCCCATAGAACTTGCCAACCTGAATTCCTACAGGCTAGATTTGAGAGGCTCATTCTGCTGCTTCCTCCCTTAGAGTTAAACTTGCTTCTGAAAGCTCAACCTCCGGGGAGTTTGTTTGGCAGAGATATAGAACACACTTTTCCAAGCCTGTTGGAAGGCATTTGCAGTTTCATTTCGCGTCTAATTTCCCAAACCAAACTGCTTGCAGCTCTAACTCCCTTCTAACTACCACTTCTTCGGTTCAGTGAGATATGCTGGATTCTAAACGGAGAAGCTTCTCTGACGCTTTTTCACAGAGATTTTGAAACTGAAATTTCCAAACCCGTTTCCAACGAAGGCGCCAATGGGCTTCCCCATAGAACTTGCCAACCTGAATTCCTACAGGCTAGATGTGAGAGGCACATTCTGCTGCTTCCTCCCTTAGAGTTAAACTAGCTTCTGAAAGCTCAACCTCCGGGGAGTTTGTTTGGCAGAGATATAGAACACACTTTTCCAAGCCTGTTGGAAGGCATTTGCAGTTTCATTTCGCGTCTAATTTCCCAAACCAAACTGCTTGCAGCTCTAACTCCCTTCTAACTACCACTTCTTCGGTTCAGTGAGATATGCTGGATTCTAAACGGAGAAGCTTCTCTGACGCTTTTTCACAGAGATTTTGAAACTGAAATCTCCCATGCCGTTTCCACCATAGGCAGCAATGGGCTTCCCCATAGAACTTGCCAACCTGAATTCCTACAGGCTAGATGTGAGAGGCACATTCTGCTGCTTCCTCCCTAACAGTTAAGCTTGCTTCTGAAAGCTCAACCTCCGGGGACTCTGTTTGGCACAGATATAGAACACACTTTTCCAAGCCTGTTGGAAGGCCTTTGCAGTGTCATTTCGCATCTAATTTCCCAAACCAAACTGCTTGCAGCTCTAACTCCCTTCTAACTACCACTTCTTCGGTTCAGTGAGATATGCTGGATTCTAAACGGAGAAGCTTCTCTGACGCTTTTTTACAGAGATTTTGAAACTGAAATCTCCCATGCCGTTTCCACCATAGGCAGCAATGGGCTTCCCCATAGAACTTGCCGACCTGAATTCCTAAAGGCTAGATGTGAGAGGCACATTCTGCTGCTTCCTCCCTTAGAGTTAAACTAGCTTCTGAAAGCTCAACCTCCGGGGAGTTTGTTTGGCAGAGATATAGAACACACTTTTCCAAGCCTGTTGGAAGGCATTTGCAGTTTCATTTCGCGTCTAATTTCCCAAACCAAACTGCTTGCAGCTCTAACTCCCTTCTAACTAACACTTCTTCGGTTCAGTGAGATATGCTGGATTCTAAACGGAGAAGCTTCTCTGACGCTTTTTCACAGAGATTTTGAAACTGAAATCTCCCATGCCGTTTCCACCATAGGCAGCAATGGGCTTCCCCATAGAACTTGCCAACCTGAATTCCTACAGGCTAGATGTGAGAGGCACATTCTGCTGCTTCCTCCCTTAGAGTTAAACTAGCTTCTGAAAGCTCAACCTCCGGGGAGTTTGTTTGGCAGAGATATAGAACACACTTTTCCAAGCCTGTTGGAAGGCATTTGCAGTTTCATTTCGCGTCTAATTTCCCAAACCAAACTGCTTGCAGCTCTAACTGCCTTCTAACTACCACTTCTTCGGTTCAGTGAGATATGCTGGATTCTAAACGGAGAAGCTTCTCTGACGCTTTTTCACAGAGATTTTGAAACTGAAATCTCCCATGCTGTTTCCACCATAGCCAGCAATGGGCTTCCCCATAGAACTTGCCAACCTGAATTCCTACAGGCTAGATGTGAGAGGCACATTCTGCTGCTTCCTCCCTTAGAGTTAAACTTGCTTCTGAAAGCTCAACCTCCGGGGAGTTTGTTTGGCAGAGATATAGAACACACTTTTCCAAGCCTGTTGGAAGGCATTTGCAGTTTCATTTCGCGTCTAATTTCCCAAAGCAAACTGCTTGCAGCTCTAACTCCCTTCTAACTACCACTTCTTCGGTTCAGTGAGATATGCTGGATTCTAAACGGAGAAGCTTGTCTGACGCTTTTTCACAGAGATTTTGAAACTGAAATCTCCCATGCCGTTTCCACCATAGGCAGCAATGGGCTTCCCCATAGAACTTGCCAACCTGAATTCCTACAGGCTAGATGTGAGAGGCATATTCTGCTGCTTCCTACCTTAGAGTTAAACTTGCTTCTGAAAGCTCAACCTCCGGGGAGTTTGTTTGGCAGAGATATAGAACACACTTTTCCAAGCCTGTTGGAAGGCATTTGCAGTTTCATTTCGCGTCTAATTTCCCAAAGCAAACTGCTTGCAGCTCTAACTCCCTTCTAACTACCACTTCTTCGGTTCAGTGAGATATGCTGGATTCTAAACGGAGAAGCTTGTCTGACGCTTTTTCACAGAGATTTTGAAACTGAAATCTCCCATGCCGTTTCCACCATAGGCAGCAATGGGCTTCCCCATAGAACTTGCCAACCTGAATTCCTACAGGCTAGATGTGAGAGGCATATTCTGCTGCTTCCTACCTTAGAGTTAAACTTGCTTCTGAAAGCTCAACCTCCGGGGAGTTTGTTTGGCAGAGATATAGAACACACTTTTCCAAGCCTGTTGGAAGGCATTTGCAGTTTCATTTCGCGTCTAATTTCCCAAACCAAACTGCTTGCAGCTCTAACTCCCTTCTAACTACCACTTCTTCGGTTCAGTGAGATATGCTGGATTCTAAACGGAGAAGCTTCTCTGACGCTTTTTCACAGAGATTTTGAAACTGAAATTTCCAAACCCGTTTCCAACGAAGGCGCCAATGGGCTTCCCCATAGAACTTGCCAACCTGAATTCCTACAGGCTAGATGTGAGAGGCACATTCTGCTGCTTCCTCCCTTAGAGTTAAACTTGCTTCTGAAAGCTCAACCTCCGGGGAGTTTGTTTGGCAGAGATATAGAACACACTTTTCCAAGCCTGTTGGAAGGCATTTGCAGTTTCATTTCGCGTCTAATTTCCCAAACCAAACTGCTTGCAGCTCTAACTGCCTTCTAACTACCACTTCTTCGGTTCAGTGAGATATGCTGGATTCTAAACGGAGAAGCTTCTCTGACGCTTTTTCACAGAGATTTTGAAACTGAAATCTCCCATGCCGTTTCCACCATAGGCAGCAATGGGCTTCCCCATAGAACTTGCCAACCTGAATTCCTACAGGCTAGATGTGAGAGGCACATTCTGCTGCTTCCTCCCTTAGAGTTAAACTTGCTTCTGAAAGCTCAACCTCCGGGGAGTTTGTTTGGCAGAGATATAGAACACACTTTTCCAAGCCTGTTGGAAGGCCTTTGCAGTGTCATTTCGCATCTAATTTCCCAAACCAAACTGCTTGCAGCTCTAACTCCCTTCTAACTACCACTTCTTCGGTTCAGTGAGATATGCTGGATTCTAAACGGAGAAGCTTCTCTGACGCTTTTTCACAGAGATTTTGAAACTGAAATCTCCCATGCCGTTTCCACCATAGGCAGAAATGGGCTTCCCCATAGAACTTGCCAACCTGAATTCCTACAGGCTAGATGTGAGAGGCACATTCTGCTGCTTCCTTCCTTAGAGTTAAACTAGCTTCTGAAAGCTCAACCTCCGGGGAGTTTGTTTGGCAGAGATATAGAACACACTTTTCCAAGCCTGTTGGAAGGCATTTGCAGTTTCATTTCGCGTCTAATTTCCCAAACCAAACTGCTTGCAGCTCTAACTGCCTTCTAACTACCACTTCTTCGGTTCAGTGAGATATGCTGGATTCTAAACGGAGAAGCTTCTCTGACGCTTTTTCACAGAGATTTTGAAACTGAAATCTCCCATGCTGTTTCCACCATAGCCAGCAATGGGCTTCCCCATAGAACTTGCCAACCTGAATTCCTACAGGCTAGATGTGAGAGGCACATTCTGCTGCTTCCTCCCTTAGAGTTAAACTTGCTTCTGAAAGCTCAACCTCCGGGGAGTTTGTTTGGCAGAGATATAGAACACACTTTTCCAAGCCTGTTGGAAGGCATTTGCAGTTTCATTTCGCGTCTAATTTCCCAAAGCAAACTGCTTGCAGCTCTAACTCCCTTCTAACTACCACTTCTTCGGTTCAGTGAGATATGCTGGATTCTAAACGGAGAAGCTTGTCTGACGCTTTTTCACAGAGATTTTGAAACTGAAATCTCCCATGCCGTTTCCACCATAGGCAGCAATGGGCTTCCCCATAGAACTTGCCAACCTGAATTCCTACAGGCTAGATGTGAGAGGCATATTCTGCTGCTTCCTACCTTAGAGTTAAACTTGCTTCTGAAAGCTCAACCTCCGGGGAGTTTGTTTGGCAGAGATATAGAACACACTTTTCCAAGCCTGTTGGAAGGCATTTGCAGTTTCATTTCGCGTCTAATTTCCCAAACCAAACTGCTTGCAGCTCTAACTCCCTTCTAACTACCACTTCTTCGGTTCAGTGAGATATGCTGGATTCTAAACGGAGAAGCTTCTCTGACGCTTTTTCACAGAGATTTTGAAACTGAAATTTCCAAACCCGTTTCCAACGAAGGCGCCAATGGGCTTCCCCATAGAACTTGCCAACCTGAATTCCTACAGGCTAGATGTGAGAGGCACATTCTGCTGCTTCCTCCCTTAGAGTTAAACTTGCTTCTGAAAGCTCAACCTCCGGGGAGTTTGTTTGGCAGAGATATAGAACACACTTTTCCAAGCCTGTTGGAAGGCATTTGCAGTTTCATTTCGCGTCTAATTTCCCAAACCAAACTGCTTGCAGCTCTAACTGCCTTCTAACTACCACTTCTTCGGTTCAGTGAGATATGCTGGATTCTAAACGGAGAAGCTTCTCTGACGCTTTTTCACAGAGATTTTGAAACTGAAATCTCCCATGCCGTTTCCACCATAGGCAGCAATGGGCTTCCCCATAGAACTTGCCAACCTGAATTCCTACAGGCTAGATGTGAGAGGCACATTCTGCTGCTTCCTCCCTTAGAGTTAAACTTGCTTCTGAAAGCTCAACCTCCGGGGAGTTTGTTTGGCAGAGATATAGAACACACTTTTCCAAGCCTGTTGGAAGGCCTTTGCAGTGTCATTTCGCATCTAATTTCCCAAACCAAACTGCTTGCAGCTCTAACTCCCTTCTAACTACCACTTCTTCGGTTCAGTGAGATATGCTGGATTCTAAACGGAGAAGCTTCTCTGACGCTTTTTCACAGAGATTTTGAAACTGAAATCTCCCATGCCGTTTCCACCATAGGCAGAAATGGGCTTCCCCATAGAACTTGCCAACCTGAATTCCTACAGGCTAGATGTGAGAGGCACATTCTGCTGCTTCCTTCCTTAGAGTTAAACTAGCTTCTGAAAGCTCAACCTCCGGGGAGTTTGTTTGGCAGAGATATAGAACACACTTTTCCAAGCCTGTTGGAAGGCATTTGCAGTTTCATTTCGCGTCTAATTTCCCAAACCAAACTGCTTGCAGCTCTAACTCCCTTCTAACTACCACTTCTTCGGTTCAGTGAGATATGCTGGATTCTAAACGGAGAAGCTTCTCTGACGCTTTTTCACAGAGATTTTGAAACTGAAATCTCCCATGCCGTTTCCACCATAGGCAGCAATGGGCTTCCCCATAGAACTTGCCAACCTGAATTCCTAAAGGCTAGATGTGAGAGGCACATTCTGCTGCTTCCTCCCTTAGAGTTAAACTTGCTTCTGAAAGCTCAACCTCCGGGGAGTTTGTTTGGCAGAGATATAGAACACACTTTTCCAAGCCTGTTGGAAGGCATTTGCAGTTTCATTTCGCGTCTAATTTCCCAAACCAAACTGCTTGCAGCTCTAACTCCCTTCTAACTACCACTTCTTCGGTTCAGTGAGATATGCTGGATTCTAAACGGAGAAGCTTCTCTGACGCTTTTTCACAGAGATTTTGAAACTGAAATTTCCAAACCCGTTTCCAACGAAGGCGCCAATGGGCTTCCCCATAGAACTTGCCAACCTGAATTCCTACAGGCTAGATGTGAGAGGCACATTCTGCTGCTTCCTCCCTTAGAGTTAAACTTGCTTCTGAAAGCTCAACCTCCGGGGAGTTTGTTTGGCAGAGATATAGAACACACTTTTCCAAGCCTGTTGGAAGGCATTTGCAGTTTCATTTCGCGTCTAATTTCCCAAACCAAACTGCTTGCAGCTCTAACTGCCTTCTAACTACCACTTCTTCGGTTCAGTGAGATATGCTGGATTCTAAACGGAGAAGCTTCTCTGACGCTTTTTCACAGAGATTTTGAAACTGAAATCTCCCATGCCGTTTCCACCATAGGCAGCAATGGGCTTCCCCATAGAACTTGCCAACCTGAATTCCTACAGGCTAGATGTGAGAGGCACATTCTGCTGCTTCCTCCCTTAGAGTTAAACTTGCTTCTGAAAGCTCAACCTCCGGGGAGTTTGTTTGGCAGAGATATAGAACACACTTTTCCAAGCCTGTTGGAAGGCCTTTGCAGTGTCATTTCGCATCTAATTTCCCAAACCAAACTGCTTGCAGCTCTAACTCCCTTCTAACTACCACTTCTTCGGTTCAGTGAGATATGCTGGATTCTAAACGGAGAAGCTTCTCTGACGCTTTTTCACAGAGATTTTGAAACTGAAATCTCCCATGCCGTTTCCACCATAGGCAGAAATGGGCTTCCCCATAGAACTTGCCAACCTGAATTCCTACAGGCTAGATGTGAGAGGCACATTCTGCTGCTTCCTTCCTTAGAGTTAAACTAGCTTCTGAAAGCTCAACCTCCGGGGAGTTTGTTTGGCAGAGATATAGAACACACTTTTCCAAGCCTGTTGGAAGGCATTTGCAGTTTCATTTCGCGTCTAATTTCCCAAACCAAACTGCTTGCAGCTCTAACTCCCTTCTAACTACCACTTCTTCGGTTCAGTGAGATATGCTGGATTCTAAACGGAGAAGCTTCTCTGACGCTTTTTCACAGAGATTTTGAAACTGAAATCTCCCATGCCGTTTCCACCATAGGCAGCAATGGGCTTCCCCATAGAACTTGCCAACCTGAATTCCTAAAGGCTAGATGTGAGAGGCACATTCTGCTGCTTCCTCCCTTAGAGTTAAACTTGCTTCTGAAAGCTCAACCTCCGGGGAGTTTGTTTGGCAGAGATATAGAACACACTTTTCCAAGCCTGTTGGAAGGCATTTGCAGTTTCATTTCGCGTCTAATTTCCCAAACCAAACTGCTTGCAGCTCTAACTCCCTTCTAACTACCACTTCTTCGGTTCAGTGAGATATGCTGGATTCTAAACGGAGAAGCTTCTCTGACGCTTTTTCACAGAGATTTTGAAACTGAAATTTCCAAACCCGTTTCCAACGAAGGCGCCAATGGGCTTCCCCATAGAACTTGCCAACCTGAATTCCTACAAGCTAGATGTGAGAGGCACATTCTGCTGCTTCCTCCCTTAGAGTTAAACTAGTTTCTGAAAGCTCAACCTCCGGGGAGTTTGTTTGGCAGAGATATAGAACACACTTTTCCAAGCCTGTTGGAAGGCATTTGCAGTTTCATTTCGCGTCTAATTTCCCAAACCAAACTGCTTGCAGCTCTAACTGTCTTCTAACTACCACTTCTTCGGTTCAGTGAGATATGCTGGATTCTAAACGGAGAAGCTTCTCTGACGCTTTTTCACAGAGATTTTGAAACTGAAATCTCCCATGCTGTTTCCACCATAGCCAGCAATGGGCTTCCCCATAGAACTTGCCAACCTGAATTCCTACAGGCTAGATGTGAGAGGCACATTCTGCTGCTTCCTCCCTTAGAGTTAAACTTGCTTCTGAAAGCTCAACCTCCGGGGAGTTTGTTTGGCAGAGATATAGAACACACTTTTCCAAGCCTGTTGGAAGGCATTTGCAGTTTCATTTCGCGTCTAATTTCCCAAACCAAACTGCTTGCAGCTCTAACTCCCTTCTAACTACCACTTCTTCGGTTCACTGAGATATGCTGGATTCTAAACGGAGAAGCTTCTCTGACGCTTTTTCACAGAGATTTTGAAACTGAAATTTCCAAACCCGTTTCCAACGAAGGCGCCAATGGGCTTCCCCATAGAACTTGCCAACCTGAATTCCTACAGGCTAGATGTGAGAGGCACATTCTGCTGCTTCCTCCCTTAGAGTTAAACTAGCTTCTGAAAGCTCAGCCTCCGGGGAGTTTGTTTGGCAGAGATATAGAACACACTTTTCCAAGCCTGTTGGAAGGCATTTGCAGTTTCATTTCGCGTCTAATTTCCCAAACCAAACTGCTTGCAGCTCTAACTCCCTTCTAACTACCACTTCTTCGGTTCAGTGAGATATGCTTGATTCTAAACGGAGAAGCTTCTCTGACGCTTTTTCACAGAGATTTTGAAACTGAAATCTCCCATGCCGTTTCCACCATAGGCAGCAATGGGCTTCCCCATAGAACTTGCCAACCTGAATTCCTACAGGCTAGATGTGAGAGGCACATTCTGCTGCTTCCTCCCTAACAGTTAACCTTGCTTCTGAAAGCTCAACCTCCGGGGACTCTGTTTGGCACAGATATAGAACACACTTTTCCAAGCCTGTTGGAAGGCCTTTGCAGTGTCATTTCGCATCTAATTTCCCAAACCAAACTGCTTGCAGCTCTAACTGCCTTCTAACTACCACTTCTTCGGTTCAGTGAGATATGCTGGATTCTAAACGGAGAAGCTTCTCTGACGCTTTTTCACAGAGATTTTGAAACTGAAATCTCCCATGCTGTTTCCACCATAGCCAGCAATGGGCTTCCCCATAGAACTTGCCAACCTGAATTCCTACAGGCTAGATGTGAGAGGCACATTCTGCTGCTTCCTCCCTTAGAGTTAAACTAGCTTCTGAAAGCTCAACCTCCGGGGAGTTTGTTTGGCAGAGATATAGAACACACTTTTCCAAGCCTGTTGGAAGGCATTTGCAGTTTCATTTCGCGTCTAATTTCCCAAACCAAACTGCTTGCAGCTCTAACTCCCTTCTAACTACCACTTCTTCGGTTCAGTGAGATATGCTGGATTCTAAACGGAGAAGCTTCTCTGACGCTTTTTCACAGAGATTTTGAAACTGAAATTTCCAAACCCGTTTCCAACGAAGGCGCCAATGGGCTTCCCCATAGAACTTGCCAACCTGAATTCCTACAGGCTAGATGTGAGAGCCACATTCTGCTGCTTCCTCCCTTAGAGTTAAACTAGCTTCTGAAAGCTCAACCTCCAGGGAGTCTGTTTCGCAGAGATATAGAACACACTTTTCCAAGCCTGTTGGAAGGCATTTGCAGTTTCATTTCGCGTCTAATTTCCCAAACCAAACTGCTTGCAGCTCTAACTGCCTTCTAACTACCACTTCTTCGGTTCAGTGAGATATGCTGGATTCTAAACGGAGAAGCTTCTCTGACGCTTTTTCACAGAGATTTTGAAACTGAAATCTCCCATGCTGTTTCCACCATAGCCAGCAATGGGCTTCCCCATAGAACTTGCCAACCTGAATTCCTACAGGCTAGATGTGAGAGGCACATTCTGCTGCTTCCTCCCTTAGAGTTAAACTTGCTTCTGAAAGCTCAACCTCCGGGGAGTTTGTTTGGCAGAGATATAGAACACACTTTTCCAAGCCTGTTGGAAGGCATTTGCAGTTTCATTTCGCGTCTAATTTCCCAAACCAAACTGCTTGCAGCTCTAACTCCCTTCTAACTACCACTTCTTCGGTTCAGTGAGATATGCTGGATTCTAAACGGAGAAGCTTCTCTGACGCTTTTTCACAGAGATTTTGAAACTGAAATCTCCCATGCCGTTTCCACCATAGGCAGCAATGGGCTTCCCCATAGAACTTGCCAACCTGAATTCCTACAGGCTAGATGTGAGAGGCACATTCTGCTGCTTCCTCCCTTAGAGTTAAACTTGCTTCTGAAAGCTCAACCTCCGGGGAGTTTGTTTGGCAGAGATATAGAACACACTTTTCCAAGCCTGTTGGAAGGCATTTGCAGTTTCATTTCGCGTCTAATTTCCCAAACCAAACTGCTTGCAGCTCTAACTCCCTTCTAACTACCACTTCTTCGGTTCAGTGAGATATGCTGGATTCTAAACGGAGAAGCTTCTCTGACGCTTTTTCACAGAGATTTTGAAACTGAAATTTCCAAACCCGTTTCCAACGAAGGCGCCAATGGGCTTCCCCATAGAACTTGCCAACCTGAATTCCTACAGGCTAGATGTGAGAGGCACATTCTGCTGCTTCCTCCCTTAGAGTTAAACTAGCTTCTGAAAGCTCAACCTCCGGGGAGTTTGTTTGGCAGAGATATAGAACACACTTTTCCAAGCCTGTTGGAAGGCATTTGCAGTTTCATTTCGCGTCTAATTTCCCAAACCAAACTGCTTGCAGCTCTAACTGTCTTCTAACTACCACTTCTTCGGTTCAGTGAGATATGCTGGATTCTAAACGGAGAAGCTTCTCTGACGCTTTTTCACAGAGATTTTGAAACTGAAATCTCCCATGCCGTTTCCACCATAGGCAGCAATGGGCTTCCCCATAGAACTTGCCAACCTGAATTCCTACAGGCTAGATGTGAGAGGCACATTCTGCTGCTTCCTCCCTAACAGTTAAGCTTGCTTCTGAAAGCTCAACCTCCAGGGACTCTGTTTGGCACAGATATAGAACACATTTTCCAAGCCTGTTGGAAGGCCTTTGCAGTGTCATTTCGCATCTAATTTCCCAAACCAAACTGCTTGCAGCTCTAACTCCCTTCTAACTACCACTTCTTCGGTTCAGTGAGATATGCTGGATTCTAAACGGAGAAGCTTCTCTGACGCTTTTTTACAGAGATTTTGAAACTGAAATCTCCCATGCCGTTTCCACCATAGGCAGCAATGGGCTTCCCCATAGAACTTGCCGACCTGAATTCCTAAAGGCTAGATGTGAGAGGCACATTCTGCTGCTTCCTCCCTTAGAGTTAAACTAGCTTCTGAAAGCTCAACCTCCGGGGAGTTTGTTTGGCAGAGATATAGAACACACTTTTCCAAGCCTGTTGGAAGGCATTTGCAGTTTCATTTCGCGTCTAATTTCCCAAACCAAACTGCTTGCAGCTCTAACTGCCTTCTAACTACCACTTCTTCGGTTCAGTGAGATATGCTGGATTCTAAACGGAGAAGCTTCTCTGACGCTTTTTCACAGAGATTTTGAAACTGAAATCTCCCATGCTGTTTCCACCATAGCCAGCAATGGGCTTCCCCATAGAACTTGCCAACCTGAATTCCTACAGGCTAGATGTGAGAGGCACATTCTGCTGCTTCCTCCCTTAGAGTTAAACTTGCTTCTGAAAGCTCAACCTCCGGGGAGTTTGTTTGGCAGAGATATAGAACACACTTTTCCAAGCCTGTTGGAAGGCATTTGCACTTTCATTTCGCGTCTAATTTCCCAAACCAAACTGCTTGCAGCTCTAACTCCCTTCTAACTACCACTTCTTCGGTTCAGTGAGATATGCTGGATTCTAAACGGAGAAGCTTCTCTGACGCTTTTTCACAGAGATTTTGAAACTGAAATCTCCCATGCCGTTTCCACCATAGGCAGCAATGGGCTTCCCCATAGAACTTGCCAACCTGAATTCCTACAGGCTAGATGTGAGAGGCACATTCTGCTGCTTCCTCCCTTAGAGTTAAACTTGCTTCTGAATGCTCAACCTCCGGGGAGTTTGTTTGGCAGAGATATAGAACACACTTTTCCAAGCCTGTTGGAAGGCATTTGCAGTTTCATTTCGCGTCTAATTTCCCAAACCAAACTGCTTGCAGCTCTAACTCCCTTCTAACTACCACTTCTTCGGTTCAGTGAGATATGCTGGATTCTAAACGGAGAAGCTTCTCTGATGCTTTTTCACAGAGATTTTGAAACTGAAATTTCCAAACCCGTTTCCAACGAAGGCGCCAATGGGCTTCCCCATAGAACTTGCCAACCTGAATTCCTACAGGCTAGATGTGAGAGGCACATTCTGCTGCTTCCTCCCTTAGAGTTAAACTAGCTTCTGAAAGCTCAACCTCCGGGGAGTTTGTTTGGCAGAGATATAGAACACACTTTTCCAAGCCTGTTGGAAGGCATTTGCAGTTTCATTTCGCGTCTAATTTCCCAAACCAAACTGCTTGCAGCTCTAACTGTCTTCTAACTACCACTTCTTCGGTTCAGTGAGATATGCTGGATTCTAAACGGAGAAGCTTCTCTGACGCTTTTTCACAGAGATTTTGAAACTGAAATCTCCCATGCCGTTCACACCATAGGCAGCAATGGGCTTCCCCATAGAACTTGCCAACCTGAATTCCTACAGGCTAGATGTGAGAGGCACATTCTGCTGCTTCCTCCCTTAGAAGTAAACTAGCTTCTGAAAGCTCAACCTCCGGGGAGTTTGTTTGGCAGAGATATAGAACACACTTTTCCAAGCCTGTTGGAAGGCATTTGCAGTTTCATTTCGCGTCTAATTTCCCAAACCAAACTGCTTGCAGCTCTAACTGCCTTCTAACTACCACTTCTTCGGTTCAGTGAGATATGCTGGATTCTAAACGGAGAAGCTTCTCTGACGCTTTTTCACAGAGATTTTGAAACTGAAATCTCCCATGCCGTTTCCACCATAGGCAGCAATGGGCTTCCCCATAGAACTTGCCAACCTGAATTCCTACAGGCTAGATGTGAGAGGCACATTCTGCTGCTTCCTCCCTTAGAGTTAAACTTGCTTCTGAAAGCTCAACCTCCGGGGAGTTTGTTTGGCAGAGATATAGAACACACTTTTCCAAGCCTGTTGGAAGGCCTTTGCAGTGTCATTTCGCATCTAATTTCCCAAACCAAACTGCTTGCAGCTCTAACTCCCTTCTAACTACCACTTCTTCGGTTCAGTGAGATATGCTGGATTCTAAACGGAGAAGCTTCTCTGACGCTTTTTCACAGAGATTTTGAAACTGAAATCTCCCATGCCGTTTCCACCATAGGCAGAAATGGGCTTCCCCATAGAACTTGCCAACCTGAATTCCTACAGGCTAGATGTGAGAGGCACATTCTGCTGCTTCCTTCCTTAGAGTTAAACTAGCTTCTGAAAGCTCAAGCTCCGGGGAGTTTGTTTGGCAGAGATATAGAACACACTTTTCCAAGCCTGTTGGAAGGCATTTGCAGTTTCATTTCGCGTCTAATTTCCCAAACCAAACTGCTTGCAGCTCTAACTGCCTTCTAACTACCACTTCTTCGGTTCAGGGAGATATGCTGGATTCTAAACGGAGAAGCTTCTCTGACGCTTTTTCACAGAGATTTTGAAACTGAAATCTCCCATGCTGTTTCCACCATAGCCAGCAATGGGCTTCCCCATAGAACTTGCCAACCTGAATTCCTACAGGCTAGATGTGAGAGGCACATTCTGCTGCTTCCTCCCTTAGAGTTAAACTTGCTTCTGAAAGCTCAACCTCCGGGGAGTTTGTTTGGCAGAGATATAGAACACACTTTTCCAAGCCTGTTGGAAGGCATTTGCAGTTTCATTTCGCGTCTAATTTCCCAAACCAAACTGCTTGCAGCTCTAACTCCCTTCTAACTACCACTTCTTCGGTTCACTGAGATATGCTGGATTCTAAACGGAGAAGCTTCTCTGACGCTTTTTCACAGAGATTTTGAAACTGAAATTTCCAAACCCGTTTCCAACGAAGGCGCCAATGGGCTTCCCCATAGAACTTGCCAACCTGAATTCCTACAGGCTAGATGTGAGAGGCACATTCTGCTGCTTCCTCCCTTAGAGTTAAACTAGCTTCTGAAAGCTCAACCTCCGGGGAGATTGTTTGGCAGAGATATAGAACACACTTTTCCAAGCCTGTTGGAAGGCCTTTGCAGTGTCATTTCGCTTCTAATTTCCCAAACCAAACTGCTTGCAGCTCTAACTCCCTTCTAACTACCACTTCTTCGGTTCAGTGAGATATGCTGGATTCTAAACGGAGAAGCTTCTCTGACGCTTTTTCACAGAGATTTTGAAACTGAAATCTCCCATGCCGTTTCCACCATAGGCAGCAATGGGCTTCCCCATAGAACTTGCCAACCTGAATTCCTACAGGCTGGATGTGAGAGGCACATTCTGCTGCTTCCTCCCTTAGAGTTAAACTAGCTTCTGAAAGCTCAACCTCCAGGGAGTCTGTTTCGCAGAGATATAGAACACACTTTTCCAAGCCTGTTGGAAGGCATTTGCAGTTTCATTTCGCGTCTAATTTCCCAAACCAAACTGCTTGCAGCTCTAACTGCCTTCTAACTACCACTTCTTCGGTTCAGTGAGATATGCTGGATTCTAAACGGAGAAGCTTCTCTGACGCTTTTTCACAGAGATTTTGAAACTGAAATCTCCCATGCTGTTTCCACCATAGCCAGCAATGGGCTTCCCCATAGAACTTGCCAACCTGAATTCCTACAGGCTAGATGTGAGAGGCACATTCTGCTGCTTCCTCCCTTAGAGTTAAACTTGCTTCTGAAAGCTCAACCTCCGGGGAGTTTGTTTGGCAGAGATATAGAACACACTTTTCCAAGCCTGTTGGAAGGCATTTGCACTTTCATTTCGCGTCTAATTTCCCAAACCAAACTGCTTGCAGCTCTAACTCCCTTCTAACTACCACTTCTTCGGTTCAGTGAGATATGCTGGATTCTAAACGGAGAAGCTTCTCTGACGCTTTTTCACAGAGATTTTGAAACTGAAATCTCCCATGCCGTTTCCACCATAGGCAGCAATGGGCTTCCCCATAGAACTTGCCAACCTGAATTCCTACAGGCTAGATTTGAGAGGCTCATTCTGCTGCTTCCTCCCTTAGAGTTAAACTTGCTTCTGAAAGCTCAACCTCCGGGGAGTTTGTTTGGCAGAGATATAGAACACACTTTTCCAAGCCTGTTGGAAGGCATTTGCAGTTTCATTTCGCGTCTAATTTCCCAAACCAAACTGCTTGCAGCTCTAACTCCCTTCTAACTACCACTTCTTCGGTTCAGTGAGATATGCTGGATTCTAAACGGAGAAGCTTCTCTGACGCTTTTTCACAGAGATTTTGAAACTGAAATTTCCAAACCCGTTTCCAACGAAGGCGCCAATGGGCTTCCCCATAGAACTTGCCAACCTGAATTCCTACAGGCTAGATGTGAGAGGCACATTCTGCTGCTTCCTCCCTTAGAGTTAAACTAGCTTCTGAAAGCTCAACCTCCGGGGAGTTTGTTTGGCAGAGATATAGAACACACTTTTCCAAGCCTGTTGGAAGGCATTTGCAGTTTCATTTCGCGTCTAATTTCCCAAACCAAACTGCTTGCAGCTCTAACTGTCTTCTAACTACCACTTCTTCGGTTCAGTGAGATATGCTGGATTCTAAACGGAGAAGCTTCTCTGACGCTTTTTCACAGAGATTTTGAAACTGAAATCTCCCATGCCGTTTCCACCATAGGCAGCAATGGGCTTCCCCATAGAACTTGCCAACCTGAATTCCTACAGGCTAGATGTGAGAGGCACATTCTGCTGCTTCCTCCCTAACAGTTAAGCTTGCTTCTGAAAGCTCAACCTCCGGGGACTCTGTTTGGCACAGATATAGAACACACTTTTCCAAGCCTGTTGGAAGGCCTTTGCAGTGTCATTTCGCATCTAATTTCCCAAACCAAACTGCTTGCAGCTCTAACTCCCTTCTAACTACCACTTCTTCGGTTCAGTGAGATATGCTGGATTCTAAACGGAGAAGCTTCTCTGACGCTTTTTTACAGAGATTTTGAAACTGAAATCTCCCATGCCGTTTCCACCATAGGCAGCAATGGGCTTCCCCATAGAACTTGCCGACCTGAATTCCTAAAGGCTAGATGTGAGAGGCACATTCTGCTGCTTCCTCCCTTAGAGTTAAACTAGCTTCTGAAAGCTCAACCTCCGGGGAGTTTGTTTGGCAGAGATATAGAACACACTTTTCCAAGCCTGTTGGAAGGCATTTGCAGTTTCATTTCGCGTCTAATTTCCCAAACCAAACTGCTTGCAGCTCTAACTCCCTTCTAACTAACACTTCTTCGGTTCAGTGAGATATGCTGGATTCTAAACGGAGAAGCTTCTCTGACGCTTTTTCACAGAGATTTTGAAACTGAAATCTCCCATGCCGTTTCCACCATAGGCAGCAATGGGCTTCCCCATAGAACTTGCCAACCTGAATTCCTACAGGCTAGATGTGAGAGGCACATTCTGCTGCTTCCTCCCTTAGAGTTAAACTAGCTTCTGAAAGCTCAACCTCCGGGGAGTTTGTTTGGCAGAGATATAGAACACACTTTTCCAAGCCTGTTGGAAGGCATTTGCAGTTTCATTTCGCGTCTAATTTCCCAAACCAAACTGCTTGCAGCTCTAACTGCCTTCTAACTACCACTTCTTCGGTTCAGTGAGATATGCTGGATTCTAAACGGAGAAGCTTCTCTGACGCTTTTTCACAGAGATTTTGAAACTGAAATCTCCCATGCTGTTTCCACCATAGCCAGCAATGGGCTTCCCCATAGAACTTGCCAACCTGAATTCCTACAGGCTAGATGTGAGAGGCACATTCTGCTGCTTCCTCCCTTAGAGTTAAACTTGCTTCTGAAAGCTCAACCTCCGGGGAGTTTGTTTGGCAGAGATATAGAACACACTTTTCCAAGCCTGTTGGAAGGCATTTGCAGTTTCATTTCGCGTCTAATTTCCCAAAGCAAACTGCTTGCAGCTCTAACTCCCTTCTAACTACCACTACTTCGGTTCAGTGAGATATGCTGGATTCTAAACGGAGAAGCTTGTCTGACGCTTTTTCACAGAGATTTTGAAACTGAAATCTCCCATGCCGTTTCCACCATAGGCAGCAATGGGCTTCCCCATAGAACTTGCCAACCTGAATTCCTACAGGCTAGATGTGAGAGGCATATTCTGCTGCTTCCTACCTTAGAGTTAAACTTGCTTCTGAAAGCTCAACCTCCGGGGAGTTTGTTTGGCAGAGATATAGAACACACTTTTCCAAGCCTGTTGGAAGGCATTTGCAGTTTCATTTCGCGTCTAATTTCCCAAACCAAACTGCTTGCAGCTCTAACTCCCTTCTAACTACCACTTCTTCGGTTCAGTGAGATATGCTGGATTCTAAACGGAGAAGCTTCTCTGACGCTTTTTCACAGAGATTTTGAAACTGAAATTTCCAAACCCGTTTCCAACGAAGGCGCCAATGGGCTTCCCCATAGAACTTGCCAACCTGAATTCCTACAGGCTAGATGTGAGAGGCACATTCTGCTGCTTCCTCCCTTAGAGTTAAACTAGCTTCTGAAAGCTCAACCTCCGGGGAGTTTGTTTGGCAGAGATATAGAACACACTTTTCCAAGCCTGTTGGAAGGCATTTGCAGTTTCATTTCGCGTCTAATTTCCCAAACCAAACTGCTTGCAGCTCTAACTGCCTTCTAACTACCACTTCTTCGGTTCAGTGAGATATGCTGGATTCTAAACGGAGAAGCTTCTCTGACGCTTTTTCACAGAGATTTTGAAACTGAAATCTCCCATGCCGTTTCCACCATAGGCAGCAATGGGCTTCCCCATAGAACTTGCCAACCTGAATTCCTACAGGCTAGATGTGAGAGGCACATTCTGCTGCTTCCTCCCTTAGAGTTAAACTTGCTTCTGAAAGCTCAACCTCCGGGGAGTTTGTTTGGCAGAGATATAGAACACACTTTTCCAAGCCTGTTGGAAGGCCTTTGCAGTGTCATTTCGCATCTAATTTCCCAAACCAAACTGCTTGCAGCTCTAACTCCCTTCTAACTACCACTTCTTCGGTTCAGTGAGATATGCTGGATTCTAAACGGAGAAGCTTCTCTGACGCTTTTTCACAGAGATTTTGAAACTGAAATCTCCCATGCCGTTTCCACCATAGGCAGAAATGGGCTTCCCCATAGAACTTGCCAACCTGAATTCCTACAGGCTAGATGTGAGAGGCACATTCTGCTGCTTCCTTCCTTAGAGTTAAACTAGCTTCTGAAAGCTCAACCTCCGGGGAGTTTGTTTGGCAGAGATATAGAACACACTTTTCCAAGCCTGTTGGAAGGCATTTGCAGATTCATTTCGCGTCTAATTTCCCAAACCAAACTGCTTGCAGCTCTAACTGCCTTCTAACTACCACTTCTTCGGTTCAGTGAGATATGCTGGATTCTAAACGGAGAAGCTTCTCTGACGCTTTTTCACAGAGATTTTGAAACTGAAATCTCCCATGTTGTTTCCACCATAGCCAGCAATGGGCTTCCCCATAGAACTTGCCAACCTGAATTCCTACAGGCTAGATGTGAGAGGCACATTCTGCTGCTTCCTCCCTTAGAGTTAAACTTGCTTCTGAAAGCTCAACCTCCGGGGAGTTTGTTTGGCAGAGATATAGAACACACTTTTCCAAGCCTGTTGGAAGGCATTTGCAGTTTCATTTCGCGTCTAATTTCCCAAAGCAAACTGCTTGCAGCTCTAACTCCCTTCTAACTACCACTTCTTCGGTTCACTGAGATATGCTGGATTCTAAACGGAGAAGCTTGTCTGACGCTTTTTCACAGAGATTTTGAAACTGAAATCTCCCATGCCGTTTCCACCATAGGCAGCAATGGGCTTCCCCATAGAACTTGCCAACCTGAATTCCTACAGGCTAGATGTGAGAGGCATATTCTGCTGCTTCCTACCTTAGAGTTAAACTTGCTTCTGAAAGCTCAACCTCCGGGGAGTTTGTTTGGCAGAGATATAGAACACACTTTTCCAAGCCTGTTGGAAGGCATTTGCAGTTTCATTTCGCGTCTAATTTCCCAAACCAAACTGCTTGCAGCTCTAACTCCCTTCTAACTACCACTTCTTCGGTTCAGTGAGATATGCTGGATTCTAAACGGAGAAGCTTCTCTGACGCTTTTTCTCAGAGATTTTGAAACTGAAATTTCCAAACCCGTTTCCAACGAAGGCGCCAATGGGCTTCCCCATAGAACTTGCCAACCTGAATTCCTACAGGCTAGATGTGAGAGGCACATTCTGCTGCTTCCTCCCTTAGAGTTAAACTTGCTTCTGAAAGCTCAACCTCCGGGGAGTTTGTTTGGCAGAGATATAGAACACACTTTTCCAAGCCTGTTGGAAGGCATTTGCAGTTTCATTTCGCGTCTAATTTCCCAAACCAAACTGCTTGCAGCTCTAACTGCCTTCTAACTACCACTTCTTCGGTTCAGTGAGATATGCTGGATTCTAAACGGAGAAGCTTCTCTGACGCTTTTTCACAGAGATTTTGAAACTGAAATCTCCCATGCCGTTTCCACCATAGGCAGCAATGGGCTTCCCCATAGAACTTGCCAACCTGAATTCCTACAGGCTAGATGTGAGAGGCACATTCTGCTGCTTCCTCCCTTAGAGTTAAACTTGCTTCTGAAAGCTCAACCTCCGGGGAGTTTGTTTGGCAGAGATATAGAACACACTTTTCCAAGCCTGTTGGAAGGCCTTTGCAGTGTCATTTCGCATCTAATTTCCCAAACCAAACTGCTTGCAGCTCTAACTCCCTTCTAACTACCACTTCTTCGGTTCAGTGAGATATGCTGGATTCTAAACGGAGAAGCTTCTCTGACGCTTTTTCACAGAGATTTTGAAACTGAAATCTCCCATGCCGTTTCCACCATAGGCAGAAATGGGCTTCCCCATAGAACTTGCCAACCTGAATTCCTACAGGCTAGATGTGAGAGGCACATTCTGCTGCTTCCTTCCTTAGAGTTAAACTAGCTTCTGAAAGCTCAACCTCCGGGGAGTTTGTTTGGCAGAGATATAGAACACACTTTTCCAAGCCTGTTGGAAGGCATTTGCAGTTTCATTTCGCGTCTAATTTCCCAAACCAAACTGCTTGCAGCTCTAACTCCCTTCTAACTACCACTTCTTCGGTTCAGTGAGATATGCTGGATTCTAAACGGAGAAGCTTCTCTGACGCTTTTTCACAGAGATTTTGAAACTGAAATCTCCCATGCCGTTTCCACCATAGGCAGCAATGGGCTTCCCCATAGAACTTGCCAACCTGAATTCCTAAAGGCTAGATGTGAGAGGCACATTCTGCTGCTTCCTCCCTTAGAGTTAAACTTGCTTCTGAAAGCTCAACCTCCGGGGAGTTTGTTTGGCAGAGATATAGAACACACTTTTCCAAGCCTGTTGGAAGGCATTTGCAGTTTCATTTCGCGTCTAATTTCCCAAACCAAACTGCTTGCAGCTCTAACTGTCTTCTAACTACCACTTCTTCGGTTCAGTGAGATATGCTGGATTCTAAACGGAGAAGCTTCTCTGACGCTTTTTCACAGAGATTTTGAAACTGAAATCTCCCATGCCGTTTCCACCATAGGCAGCAATGGGCTTCCCCATAGAACTTGCCAACCTGAATTCCTACAGGCTAGATGTGAGAGGCACATTCTGCTGCTTCCTCCCTTAGAGTTAAACTAGCTTCTGAAAGCTCAACCTCCGGGGAGTTTGTTTGGCAGAGATATAGAACACACTTTTCCAAGCCTGTTGGAAGGCATTTGCAATTTCATTTCGCGTCTAATTTCCCAAACCAAACTGCTTGCAGCTCTAACTGCCTTCTAACTACCACTTCTTCGGTTCAGTGAGATATGCTGGATTCTAAACGGAGAAGCTTCTCTGACGCTTTTTCACAGAGATTTTGAAACTGAAATCTCCCATGCTGTTTCCACCATAGCCAGCAATGGGCTACCCCATAGAACTTGCCAACCTGAATTCCTACAGGCTAGATGTGAGAGGCACATTCTGCTGCTTCCTCCCTTAGAGTTAAACTAGCTTCTGAAAGCTCAACCTCCAGGGAGTCTGTTTGGCAGAGATATAGAACACACTTTTCCAAGCCTGTTGGAAGGCATTTGCAGTTTCATTTCGCGTCTAATTTCCCAAACCAAACTGCTTGCAGCTCTAACTGCCTTCTAACTACCACTTCTTCGGTTCAGTGAGATATGCTGGATTCTAAACGGAGAAGCTTCTCTGACGCTTTTTCACAGAGATTTTGAAACTGAAATCTCCCATGCCGTTTCCACCATAGGCAGCAATGGGCTTCCCCATAGAACTTGCCAACCTGAATTCCTACAGGCTGGATGTGAGAGGCACATTCTGCTGCTTCCTCCCTAGGAGTTAAGCTTGCTTCTGAAAGCTCAACCTCCGGGGAGTCTGTTTGGCAGAGATATAGAACACACTTTTCCAAGCCTGTTGGAAGGCCTTTGCAGTGTCATTTCGCATCTAATTTCCCAAACCAAACTGCTTGCAGCTCTAACTCCCTTCTAACTACCACTTCTTCGGTTCAGTGAGATATGCTGGATTCTAAACGGAGAAGCTTCTCTGACGCTTTTTCACAGAGATTTTGAAACTGAAATTTCCAAACCCGTTTCCAACGAAGGCGCCAATGGGCTTCCCCATAGAACTTGCCAACCTGAATTCCTACAGGCTAGATGTGAGAGGCACATTCTGCTGCTTCCTCCCTTAGAGTTAAACTAGCTTCTGAAAGCTCAACCTCCGGGGAGTTTGTTTGGCAGAGATATAGAACACACTTTTCCAAGCCTGTTGGAAGGCATTTGCAGTTTCATTTCGCGTCTAATTTCCCAAACCAAACTGATTGCAGCTCTAACTCCCTTCTAACTACCACTTCTTCGGTTCAGTGAGATATGCTTGATTCTAAACGGAGAAGCTTCTCTGACGCTTTTTCACAGAGATTTTGAAACTGAAATCTCCCATGCCGTTTCCACCATAGGCAGCAATGGGCTTCCCCATAGAACTTGCCAACCTGAATCCCTACAGGCTAGATGTGAGAGGCACATTCTGCTGCTTCCTCCCTAACAGTTAAGCTTGCTTCTGAAAGCTCAATCTCCGGGGACTCTGTTTGGCACAGATATAGAACACACTTTTCCAAGCCTGTTGGAAGGCCTTTGCAGTGTCATTTCGCATCTAATTTCCCAAACCAAACTGCTTGCAGCTCTAACTCCCTTCTAACTACCACTTCTTCGGTTCAGTGAGATATGCTGGATTCTAAACGGAGAAGCTTCTCTGACGCTTTTTCACAGAGATTTTGAAACTGAAATCTCCCATGCCGTTTCCACCATAGGCAGCAATGGGCTTCCCCATAGAACTTGCCAACCTGAATTCCTAAAGGCTAGATGTGAGAGGCACATTCTGCTGCTTCCTCCCTTAGAGTTAAACTAGCTTCTGAAAGCTCAACCTCCGTGGAGTTTGTTTGGCAGAGATATAGAACACATTTTTCCAAGCCTGTTGGAAGGCATTTGCAGTTTCATTTCGCGTCTAATTTCCCAAACCAAACTGCTTGCAGCTCTAACTGCCTTCTAACTACCACTTCTTCGGTTCAGTGAGATATGCTGGATTCTAAACGGAGAAGCTTCTCTGACGCTTTTTCACAGAGATTTTGAAACTGAAATCTCCCATGCTGTTTCCACCATAGCCAGCAATGGGCTTCCCCATAGAACTTGCCAACCTGAATTCCTACAGGCTAGATGTGAGAGGCACATTCTGCTGCTTCCTCCCTTAGAGTTAAACTTGCTTCTGAAAGCTCAACCTCCGGGGAGTTTGTTTGGCAGAGATATAGAACACACTTTTCCAAGCCTGTTGGAAGGCATTTGCAGTTTCATTTCGCTTCTAATTTCCCAAACCAAACTGCTTGCAGCTCTAACTCCCTTCTAACTACCACTTCTTCGGTTCAGTGAGATATGCTGGATTCTAAACGGAGAAGCTTCTCTGACGCTTTTTCACAGAGATTTTGAAACTGAAATTTCCAAACCCGTTTCCAACGAAGGCGCCAATGGGCTTCCCCATAGAACTTGCCAACCTGAATTCCTACAGGCTAGATGTGAGAGGCACATTCTGCTGCTTCCTCCCTTAGAGTTAAACTAGCTTCTGAAAGCTCAACCTCCGGGGAGTTTGTTTGGCAGAGATATAGAACACACTTTTCCAAGCCTGTTGGAAGGCATTTGCAGTATCATTTCGCGTCTAATTTCCCAAACCAAACTGCTTGCAGCTCTAACTGCCTTCTAACTACAACTTCTTCGGTTCAGTGAGATATGCTGGATTCTAAACGGAGAAGCTTCTCTGACGCTTTTTCACAGAGATTTTGAAACTGAAATCTCCCATGCCGTTTCCACCATAGGCAGCAATGGGCTTCCCCATAGAACTTGCCAACCTGAATTCCTACAGGCTAGATGTGAGAGGCACATTCTGCTGCTTCCTTCCTTAGAGTTAAACTAGCTTCTGAAAGCTCAACCTCCGGGGAGTCTGTTTGGCAGAGATATAGAACACACTTTTCCAAGCCTGTTGGAAGGCATTTGCAGTTTCATTTCGCGTCTAATTTCCCAAACCAAACTGCTTGCAGCTCTAACTCCCTTCTAACTACCACTTCTTCGGTTCAGTGAGATATGCTGGATTCTAAACGGAGAAGCTTCTCTGACGCTTTTTCACAGAGATTTTGAAACTGAAATTTCCAAACCCGTTTCCAACGAAGGCGCCAATGGGCTTCCCCATAGAACTTGCCAACCTGAATTCCTACAGGCTAGATGTGAGAGGCACATTCTGCTGCTTCCTCCCTTAGAGTTAAACTAGCTTCTGAAAGCTCAACCTCCGGGGAGTTTGTTTGGCAGAGATATAGAACACACTTTTCCAAGCCTGTTGGAAGGCATTTGCAGTTTCATTTCGCGTCTAATTTCCCAAACCAAACTGCTTGCAGCTCTAACTCCCTTCTAACTACCACTTCTTCGGTTCAGTGAGATATGCTTGATTCTAAACGGAGAAGCTTCTCTGACGCTTTTTCACAGAGATTTTGAAACTGAAATTTCCAAACCCGTTTCCAACGAAGGCGCCAATGGGCTTCCCCATAGAACTTGCCAACCTGAATTCCTACAGGCTAGATGTGAGAGGCACATTCTGCTGCTTCCTCCCTTAGAGTTAAACTAGCTTCTGAAAGCTCAACCTCCGGGGAGTTTGTTTGGCAGAGATATAGAACACACTTTTCCAAGCCTGTTGGAAGGCCTTTGCAGTGTCATTTCGCATCTAATTTCCCAAACCAAACTGCTTGCAGCTCTAACTCCCTTCTAACTACCACTTCTTCGGTTCAGTGAGATATGCTGGATTCTAAACGGAGAAGCTTCTCTGACGCTTTTTCACAGAGATTTTGAAACTGAAATCTCCCATTCCGTTTCCATCATAGGCAGCAATGGGCTTCCCCATAGAACTTGCCAACCTGAATTCCTACAGGCTAGATGTGAGAGGCACATTCTGCTGCTTCCTCCCTTAGAGTTAAACTTGCTTCTGAAAGCTCAACCTCCGGGGAGTTTGTTTGGCAGAGATATAGAACACACTTTTCCAAGCCTGTTGGAAGGCATTTGCAGTTTCATTTCGCGTCTAATTTCCCAAACCAAACTGCTTGCAGCTCTAACTCCCTTCTAACTACCACTTCTTCGGTTCAGTGAGATATGCTGGATTCTAAACGGAGAAGCTTCTCTGACGCTTTTTCACAGAGATTTTGAAACTGAAATTTCCAAACCCGTTTCCAACGAAGGCGCCAATGGGCTTCGCCATAGAACTTGCCAACCTGAATTCCTACAGGCTAGATGTGAGAGGCACATTCTGCTGCTTCCTCCCTTAGAGTTAAACTAGCTTCTGAAAGCTCAACCTCCGGGGAGTTTGTTTGGCAGAGATATAGAACACACTTTTCCAAACCTGTTGGAAGGCATTTGCAGTTTCATTTCGCGTCTAATTTCCCAAACCAAACTGCTTGCAGCTCTAACTGCCTTCTAACTACCACTTCTTCGGTTCAGTGAGATATGCTGGATTCTAAACGGAGAAGCTTCTCTGACGCTTTTTCACAGAGATTTTGAAACTGAAATCTCCCATGCCGTTTCCACCATAGGCAGCAATGGGCTTCCCCATAGAACTTGCCAACCTGAATTCCTACAGGCTGGATGTGAGAGGCACATTCTGCTGCTTCCTCCCTAGGAGTTAAGCTTGCTTCTGAAAGCTCAACCTCCGGGGAGTCTGTTTGGCAGAGATATAGAACACACTTTTCCAAGCCTGTTGGAAGGCCTTTGCAGTGTCATTTCGCATCTAATTTCCCAAACCAAACTGCTTGCAGCTCTAACTCCCTTCTAACTACCACTTCTTCGGTTCAGTGAGATATGCTGGATTCTAAACGGAGAAGCTTCTCTGACGCTTTTTCACAGAGATTTTGAAACTGAAATTTCCAAACCCGTTTCCAACGAAGGCGCCAATGGGCTTCCCCATAGAACTTGCCAACCTGAATTCCTACAGGCTAGATGTGAGAGGCACATTCTGCTGCTTCCTCCCTTAGAGTTAAACTAGCTTCTGAAAGCTCAACCTCCGGGGAGTTTGTTTGGCAGAGATATAGAACACACTTTTCCAAGCCTGTTGGAAGGCATTTGCAGTTTCATTTCGCGTCTAATTTCCCAAACCAAACTGCTTGCAGCTCTAACTCCCTTCTAACTACCACTTCTTCGGTTCAGTGAGATATGCTGAATTCTAAACGGAGAAGCTTCTCTGACGCTTTTTCACAGAGATTTTGAAACTGAAATCTCCCATGCCGTTTCCACCATAGGCAGCAATGGGCTTCCCCATAGAACTTGCCAACCTGAATTCCTACAGGCTAGATGTGAGAGGCACATTCTGCTGCTTCCTCCCTTAGAGTTAAACTAGCTTCTGAAAGTTCAACCTCCGGGGAGTTTGTTTGGCAGAGATATAGAACACACTTTTCCAAGCCTGTTGGAAGGCATTTGCAGTTTCATTTCGCGTCTAATTTCCCAAACCAAACTGCTTGCAGCTCTAACTGCCTTCTAACTACCACTTCTTCGGTTCAGTGAGATATGCTGGATTCTAAACGGAGAAGCTTCTCTGACGCTTTTTCACAGAGATTTTGAAACTGAAATCTCCCATGCTGTTTCCACCATAGCCAGCAATGGGCTTCCCCATAGAACTTGCCAACCTGAATTCCTACAGGCTAGATGTGAGAGGCACATTCTGCTGCTTCCTCCCTTAGAGTTAAACTAGCTTCTGAAAGCTCAACCTCCAGGGAGTCTGTTTGGCAGAGATATAGAACACACTTTTCCAAGCCTGTTGGAAGGCATTTGCAGTTTCATTTCGCGTCTAATTTCCGAAACCAAACTGCTTGCAGCTCTAACTGCCTTCTAAGTACCACTTCTTCGGTTCAGTGAGATATGCTGGATTCTAAACGGAGAAGCTTCTCTGACGCTTTTTCACAGAGATTTTGAAACTGAAATCTCCCATGCCGTTTCCACCCTAGGCAGCAATGGGCTTCCCCATAGAACTTGCCAACCTGAATTCCTACAGGCTAGATGTGAGAGGCACATTCTGCTGCTTCCTCCCTAAGAGTTAAGCTTGCTTCTGAAAGCTCAACCTCCGGGGAGTCTGTTTGGCAGAGATATAGAACACACTTTTCCAAGCCTGTTGGAAGGCCTTTGCAGTGTCATTTCGCATCTAATTTCCCAAACCAAACTGCTTGCAGCTCTAACTCCCTTCTAACTACCACTTCTTCGGTTCAGTGAGATATGCTGGATTCTAAACGGAGAAGCTTCTCTGACGCTTTTTCACAGAGATTTTGAAACTGAAATTTCCAAACCCGTTTCCAACGAAGGCGCCAATGGGCTTCCCCATAGAACTTGCCAACCTGAATTCCTACAGGCTAGATGTGAGAGGCACATTCTGCTGCTTTCTCCCTTAGAGTTAAACTAGCTTCTGAAAGCTCAACCTCCGGGGAGTTTGTTTGGCAGAGATATAGAACACACTTTTCCAAGCCTGTTGGAAGGCATTTGCAGTTTCATTTCGCGTCAAATTTCCCAAACCAAACTGCTTGCAGCTCTAACTCCCTTCTAACTACCACTTCTTCGGTTCAGTGAGATATGCTGGATTCTAAACGGAGAAGATTCTCTGACGCTTTTTCACAGAGATTTTGAAACTGAAATCTCCCATGCCGTTTCCACCATAGGCAGCAATGGGCTTCCCCATAGAACTTGCCAACCTGAATTCCTACAGGCTAGATGTGAGAGGCACATTCTGCTGCTTCCTCCCTTAGAGTTAAACTTGCTTCTGAAAGCTCAACCTCCGGGGAGTCTGTTTGGCAGAGATATAGAACACACTTTTCCATGCCTGTTGGAAGGCATTTGCAGTTTCATTCCGCGTCTAATTTCGCAAACCAAACTGCTTGCAGCTCTAACTCCCTTCTAACTACCACTTCTTCGGTTCAGTGAGATATGCTGGATTCTAAACGGAGAAGCTTCTCTGACGCTTTTTCACAGAGATTTTGAAACTGAAATTTCCAAACCCGTTTCCAACGAAGGCGCCAATGGGCTTCCCCATAGAACTTGCCAACCTGAATTCCTACAGGCTAGATGTGAGAGGCACATTCTGCTGCTTCCTCCCTTAGAGTTAAACTAGCTTCTGAAAGCTCAACCTCCGGGGTGTTTGTTTGGCAGAGATATAGAACACACTTTTCCAAGCCTGTTGGAAGGCATTTGCAGTTTCATTTCGCGTCTAATTTCCCAAACCAAACTGCTTGCACCTCTAACTGCCTTCTAACTACCACTTCTTCGGTTCAGTGAGATATGCTGGATTCTAAACGGAGAAGCTTCTCTGACGCTTTTTCACAGAGATTTTGAAGCTGAAATCTCCCATGCCGTTTCCACCATAGGCAGCAATGGGCTTCCCCATAGAACTTGACAACCGGAATTCCTACAGGCTAGATGTGAGAGGCACATTCTGCTGCTTCCTCCCTTAGAGTTAAACTAGCTTCTGAAAGCTCAACCTCCGGGGAGTTTGTTTGGCAGAGATCTAGAACACACTTTTCCAAGCCTGTTGGAAGGCATTTGCAGTTTCATTTCGGGTCTAATTTCCCAAACCAAACTGCTTGCAGCTCTAACTGCCTTCTAACTACCACTTCTTCGGTTCAGTGAGATATGCTGGATTCTAAACGGAGAAGCTTCTCTGACGCTTTTTCACAGAGATTTTGAAACTGAAATCTCCCATGCCGTTTCCACCATAGGCAGCAATGGGCTTCCCCATAGAACTTGCCAACCTGAATTCCTACAGGCTAGATGTGAGAGGCACATTCTGCTGCTTCCTCCCTCAGAGTTAAACTAGCTTCTGAAAGCTCAACCTCCAGGGAGTCTGTTTGGCAGAGATATAGAACACACTTTTCAAAGCCTGTTGGAAGGCCTTTGCAGTGTCATTTCGCATCTAATTTCCCAAACCAAACTGATTGCAGCTCTAACTCCCTTCTAACTACCACTTCTTCGGTTCAGTGAGATATGCTGGATTCTAAACGGAGAAGCTTCTCTGACGCTTTTTCACAGAAATTTTGAAACTGAAATCTCCCATGCCGTTTCCACCATAGGCAGCAATGGGCTTCCCCATAGAACTTGCCAACCTGAATTCCTACAGGCTAGATGTGAGAGGCACATTCTGCTGCTTCCTCCCTTAGAGTTAAACTTGCTTCTGAAAGCTCAACCTCCGGGGAGTTTGTTTGGCAGAGATATAGAACACACTTTTCCAAGCCTGTTGGAAGGCATTTGCAGTTTCATTTCGCGTCTAATTTCCCAAACCAAACTGCTTGCAGCTCTAACTCCCTTCTAACTACCACTTCTTCGGTTCAGTGAGATATGCTGGATTCTAAACGGAGAAGCTTCTCTGACGCTTTTTCACAGAGATTTTGAAACTGAAATTTCCAAACCCGTTTCCAACGAAGGCGCCAATGGGCTTCCCCATAGAACTTGCCAACCTGAATTCCTACAGGCTAGATGTGAGAGGCACATTCTGCTGCTTCCTCCCTTAGAGTTAAACTAGCTTCTGAAAGCTCAACCTCCGGGGAGTTTCTTTGGCAGAGATATAGAACACACTTTTCCAAGCCTGTTGGAAGGCATTTGCAGTTTCATTTCGCGTCAAATTTCCCAAACCAAACTGCTTGCAGCTCTAACTCCCTTCTAACTACCACTTCTTCGGTTCAGTGAGATATGCTGGATTCTAAACGGAGAAGCTTCTCTGACGCTTTTTCACAGAGATTTTGAAACTGAAATCTCCCATGCCGTTTCCACCATAGGCAGCAATGGGCTTCCCCATAGAACTTGCCAACCTGAATTCCTACAGGCTAGATGTGAGAGGCACATTCTGCTGCTTCCTCCCTAACAGTTAAGCTTGCTTCTGAAAGCTCAACCTCCGGGGACTCTGTTTGGCAGAGATATAGAACACACTTTTCCAAGCCTGTTGGAAGGCCTTTGCAGTGTCATTTCGCATCTAATTTCCCAAACCAAACTGCTTGCAGCTCTAACTCCCTTCTAACTACCACTTCTTCGGTTCAGTGAGATATGCTGGATTCTAAACGGAGAAGCTTCTCTGACGCTTTTTCACAGAGATTTTGAAACTGAAATCTCCCATGCCGTTTCCACCATAGGCAGCAATGGGCTTCCCCATAGAACTTGCCGACCTGAATTCCTAAAGGCTAGATGTGAGAGGCACATTCTGCTGCTTCCTCCCTTAGAGTTAAACTAGCTTCTGAAAGCTCAACCTCCGGGGAGTTTGTTTGGCAGAGATATAGAACACACTTTTCCAAGCCTGTTGGAAGGCATTTGCAGTTTCATTTCGCGTCTAATTTCCCAAACCAAACTGCTTGCAGCTCTAACTCCCTTCTAACTAACACTTCTTCAGTTCAGTGAGATATGCTGGATTCTAAACGGAGAAGCTTCTCTGACGCTTTTTCACAGAGATTTTGAAACTGAAATCTCCCATGCCGTTTCCACCATAGGCAGCAATGGGCTTCCCCATAGAACTTGCCAATCTGAATTCCTACAGGCTAGATGTGAGAGGCACATTCTGCTGATTCCTCCCTTAGAGTTAAACTAGCTTCTGAAAGCTCAACCTCCGGGGAGTTTGTTTGGCAGAGATATAGAACACACTTTTCCAAGCCTGTTGGAAGGCATTTGCAGTTTCATTTCGCGTCTAATTTCCCAAACCAAACTGCTTGCAGCTCTAACTGCCTTCTAACTACCACTTCTTCGGTTCAGTGAGATATGCTGGATTCTAAACGGAGAAGCTTCTCTGACGCTTTTTCACAGAGATTTTGAAACTGAAATCTCCCATGCTGTTTCCACCATAGCCAGCAATGGGCTTCCCCATAGAACTTGCCAACCTGAATTCCTACAGGCTAGATGTGAGAGGCACATTCTGCTGCTTCCTCCCTTAGAGTTAAACTTGCTTCTGAAAGCTCAACCTCCGGGGAGTTTGTTTGGCAGAGATATAGAACACACTTTTCCAAGCCTGTTGGAAGGCATTTGCAGTTTCATTTCGCGTCTAATTTCCCAAAGCAAACTGCTTGCAGCTCTAACTCCCTTCTAACTACCACTTCTTCGGTTCAGTGAGATATGCTGGATTCTAAACGGAGAAGCTTGTCTGACGCTTTTTCACAGAGATTTTGAAACTGAAATCTCCCATGCCGTTTCCACCATAGGCAGCAATGGGCTTCCCCATAGAACTTGCCAACCTGAATTCCTACAGGCTAGATGTGAGAGGCACATTCTGCTGCTTCCTCCCTTAGAGTTAAACTAGCTTCTGAAAGCTCAACCTCCGGGGAGTTTGTTTGGCAGAGATATAGAACACACTTTTCCAAGCCTGTTGGAAGGCATTTGCAGTTTCATTTCGCGTCTAATTTCCCAAACCAAACTGCTTGCAGCTCTAACTGTCTTCTAACTACCACTTCTTCGGTTCAGTGAGATATGCTGGATTCTAAACGGAGAAGCTTCTCTGACGCTTTTTCACAGAGATTTTGAAACTGAAATCTCCCATGCCGTTTCCACCATAGGCAGCAATGGGCTTCCCCATAGAACTTGCCAACCTGAATTCCTACAGGCTAGATGTGAGAGGCACATTCTGCTGCTTCCTCCCTTAGAGGTAAACTAGCTTCTGAAAGCTCAACCTCCGGGGAGTTTGTTTGGCAGAGATATAGAACACACTTTTCCAAGCCTGTTGGAAGGCATTTGCAGTTTCATTTCGCGTCTAATTTCCCAAACCAAACTGCTTGCAGCTCTAACTCCCTTCTAACTACCACTTCTTCGGTTCAGTGAGATATGCTGGATTCTAAACGGAGAAGCTTGTCTGACGCTTTTTCACAGAGATTTTGAAACTGAAATCTCCCATGCCGTTTCCACCATAGGCAGCAATGGGCTTCCCCATAGAACTTGCCAACCTGAATTCCTAAAGGCTAGATGTGAGAGGCACATTCTGCTGCTTCCTCCCTTAGAGTTAAACTTGCTTCTGAAAGCTCAACCTCCGGGGAGTTTGTTTGGCAGAGATATAGAACACACTTTTCCAAGCCTGTTGGAAGGCATTTGCAGTTTCATTTCGCGTCTAATTTCCCAAACCAAACTGCTTGCAGCTCTAACTGCCTTCTAACTACCACTTCTTCGGTTCAGTGAGATATGCTGGATTCTAAACGGAGAAGCTTCTCTGACGCTTTTTCACAGAGATTTTGAAACTGAAATCTCCCATGCCGTTTCCACCATAGGCAGCAATGGGCTTCCCCATAGAACTTGCCAACCTGAATTCCTACAGGCTGGATGTGAGAGGCACATTCTGCTGCTTCCTCCCTAGGAGTTAAGCTTGCTTCTGAAAGCTCAACCTCCGGGGAGTCTGTTTGGCAGAGATATAGAACACACTTTTCCAAGCCTGTTGGAAGGCCTTTGCAGTGTCATTTCGCATCTAATTTCCCAAACCAAACTGCTTGCAGCTCTAACTCCCTTCTAACTACCACTTCTTCGGTTCAGTGAGATATGCTGGATTCTAAACGGAGAAGCTTCCCTGACGCTTTTTCACAGAGATTTTGAAACTGAAATTTCCAAACCCGTTTCCAACGAAGGCGCCAATGGGCTTCCCCATAGAACTTGCCAACCTGAATTCCTACAGGCTAGATGTGAGAGGCACATTCTGCTGCTTCCTCCCTTAGAGTTAAACTAGCTTCTGAAAGCTCAACCTCCGGGGAGTTTGTTTGGCAGAGATATAGAACACACTTTTCCAAGCCTGTTGGAAGGCATTTGCAGTGTCATTTCGCGTCTAATTTCCCAAACCAAACTGATTGCAGCTCTAACTCCCTTCTAACTACCACTTCTTCGGTTCAGTGAGATATGCTTGATTCTAAACGGAGAAGCTTCTCTGACGCTTTTTCACAGAGATTTTGAAACTGAAATCTCCCATGCCGTTTCCACCATAGGCAGCAATGGGCTTCCCCATAGAACTTGCCAACCTGAATCCCTACAGGCTAGATGTGAGAGGCACATTCTGCTGCTTCCTCCCTAACAGTTAAGCTTGCTTCTGAAAGCTCAATCTCCGGGGACTCTGTTTGGCACAGATATAGAACACACTTTTCCAAGCCTGTTGGAAGGCCTTTGCAGTGTCATTTCGCATCTAATTTCCCAAACCAAACTGCTTGCAGCTCTAACTCCCTTCTAACTACCACTTCTTCGGTTCAGTGAGATATGCTGGATTCTAAACGGAGAAGCTTCTCTGACGCTTTTTCACAGAGATTTTGAAACTGAAATCTCCCATGCCGTTTCCACCATAGGCAGCAATGGGCTTCCCCATAGAACTTGCCAACCTGAATTCCTAAAGGCTAGATGTGAGAGGCACATTCTGCTGCTTCCTCCCTTAGAGTTAAACTAGCTTCTGAAAGCTCAACCTCCGTGGAGTTTGTTTGGCAGAGATATAGAACACACTTTTCCAAGCCTGTTGGAAGGCATTTGCAGTTTCATTTCGCGTCTAATTTCCCAAACCAAACTGCTTGCAGCTCTAACTGCCTTCTAACTACCACTTCTTCGGTTCAGTGAGATATGCTGGATTCTAAACGGAGAAGCTTCTCTGACGCTTTTTCACAGAGATTTTGAAACTGAAATCTCCCATGCTGTTTCCACCATAGCCAGCAATGGGCTTCCCCATAGAACTTGCCAACCTGAATTCCTACAGGCTAGATGTGAGAGGCACATTCTGCTGCTTCCTCCCTTAGAGTTAAACTTGCTTCTGAAAGCTCAACCTCCGGGGAGTTTGTTTGGCAGAGATATAGAACACACTTTTCCAAGCCTGTTGGAAGGCATTTGCAGTTTCATTTCGCGTCTAATTTCCCAAACCAAACTGCTTGCAGCTGTAACTCCCTTCTAACTACCACTTCTTCGGTTCAGTGAGATATGCTGGATTCTAAACGGAGAAGCTTCTCTGACGCTTTTTCACAGAGATTTTGAAACTGAAATTTCCAAACCCGTTTCCAACGAAGGCGCCAATGGGCTTCCCCATAGAACTTGCCAACCTGAATTCCTACAGGCTAGATGTGAGAGGCACATTCTGCTGCTTCCTCCCTTAGAGTTAAACTAGCTTCTGAAAGCTCAACCTCCGGGGAGTTTGTTTGGCAGAGATATAGAACACACTTTTCCAAGCCTGTTGGAAGGCATTTGCAGTATCATTTCGCGTCTAATTTCCCAAACCAAACTGCTTGCAGCTCTAACTGCCTTCTAACTACAACTTCTTCGGTTCAGTGAGATATGCTGGATTCTAAACGGAGAAGCTTCTCTGACGCTTTTTCACAGAGATTTTGAAACTGAAATCTCCCATGCCGTTTCCACCATAGGCAGCAATGGGCTTCCCCATAGAACTTGCCAACCTGAATTCCTACAGGCTAGATGTGAGAGGCACATTCTGCTGCTTCCTTCCTTAGAGTTAAACTAGCTTCTGAAAGCTCAACCTCCGGGGAGTCTGTTTGGCAGAGATATAGAACACACTTTTCCAAGCCTGTTGGAAGGCATTTGCAGTTTCATTTCGCGTCTAATTTCCCAAACCAAACTGCTTGCAGCTCTAACTCCCTTCTAACTACCACTTCTTCGGTTCAGTGAGATATGCTGGATTCTAAACGGAGAAGCTTCTCTGACGCTTTTTCACAGAGATTTTGAAACTGAAATTTCCAAACCCGTTTCCAACGAAGGCGCCAATGGGCTTCCCCATAGAACTTGCCAACCTGAATTCCTACAGGCTAGATGTGAGAGGCTCATTCTGCTGCTTCCTCCCTTAGAGTTAAACTAGCTTCTGAAAGCTCAACCTCCGGGGAGTTTGTTTGGCAGAGATATAGAACACACTTTTCCAAGCCTGTTGGAAGGCATTTGCAGTTTCATTTCGCGTCTAATTTCCCAAACCAAACTGCTTGCAGCTCTAACTCCCTTCTAACTACCACTTCTTCGGTTCAGTGAGATATGCTTGATTCTAAACGGAGAAGCTTCTCTGACGCTTTTTCACAGAGATTTTGAAACTGAAATTTCCAAACCCGTTTCCAACGAAGGCGCCAATGGGCTTCCCCATAGAACTTGCCAACCTGAATTCCTACAGGCTAGATGTGAGAGGCACATTCTGCTGCTTCCTCCCTTAGAGTTAAACTAGCTTCTGAAAGCTCAACCTCCGGGGAGTTTGTTTGGCAGAGATATAGAACACACTTTTCCAAGCCTGTTGGAAGGCCTTTGCAGTGTCATTTCGCATCTAATTTCCCAAACCAAACTGCTTGCAGCTCTAACTCCCTTCTAACTACCACTTCTTCGGTTCAGTGAGATATGCTGGATTCTAAACGGAGAAGCTTCTCTGACGCTTTTTCACAGAGATTTTGAAACTGAAATCTCCCATGCCGTTTCCATCATAGGCAGCAATGGGCTTCCCCATAGAACTTGCCAACCTGAATTCCTACAGGCTAGATGTGAGAGGCACATTCTGCTGCTTCCTCCCTTAGAGTTAAACTTGCTTCTGAAAGCTCAACCTCCGGGGAGTTTGTTTGGCAGAGATATAGAACACACTTTTCCAAGCCTGTTGGAAGGCATTTGCAGTTTCATTTCGCGTCTAATTTCCCAAACCAAACTGCTTGCAGCTCTAACTCCCTTCTAACTACCACTTCTTCGGTTCAGTGAGATATGCTGGATTCTAAACGGAGAAGCTTCTCTGACGCTTTTTCACAGAGATTTTGAAACTGAAATTTCCAAACCCGTTTCCAACGAAGGCGCCAATGGGCTTCGCCATAGAACTTGCCAACCTGAATTCCTACAGGCTAGATGTGAGAGGCACATTCTGCTGCTTCCTCCCTTAGAGTTAAACTAGCTTCTGAAAGCTCAACCTCCGGGGAGTTTGTTTGGCAGAGATATAGAACACACTTTTCCAAGCCTGTTTGAAGGCATTTGCAGTTTCATTTCGCGTCTAATTTCCCAAACCAAACTGCTTGCAGCTCTAACTGCCTTCTAACTACCACTTCTTCGGTTCAGTGAGATATGCTGGATTCTAAACGGAGAAGCTTCTCTGACGCTTTTTCACAGAGATTTTGAAACTGAAATCTCCCATGCCGTTTCCACCATAGGCAGCAATGGGCTTCCCCATAGAACTTGCCAACCTGAATTCCTACAGGCTGGATGTGAGAGGCACATTCTGCTGCTTCCTCCCTAGGAGTTAAGCTTGCTTCTGAAAGCTCAACCTCCGGGGAGTCTGTTTGGCAGAGATATAGAACACACTTTTCCAAGCCTGTTGGAAGGCCTTTGCAGTGTCATTTCGCATCTAATTTCCCAAACCAAACTGCTTGCAGCTCTAACTCCCTTCTAACTACCACTTCTTCGGTTCAGTGAGATATGCTGGATTCTAAACGGAGAAGCTTCTCTGACGCTTTTTCACAGAGATTTTGAAACTGAAATTTCCAAACCCGTTTCCAACGAAGGCGCCAATGGGCTTCCTCATAGAACTTGCCAACCTGAATTCCTACAGGCTAGATGTGAGAGGCACATTCTGCTGCTTCCTCCCTTAGAGTTAAACTAGCTTCTGAAAGCTCAACCTCCGGGGAGTTTGTTTGGCAGAGATATAGAACACACTTTTCCAAGCCTGTTGGAAGGCATTTGCAGTTTCATTTCGCGTCTAATTTCCCAAACCAAACTGCTTGCAGCTCTAACTCCCTTCTAACTACCACTTCTTCGGTTCAGTGAGATATGCTGAATTCTAAACGGAGAAGCTTCTCTGACGCTTTTTCACAGAGATTTTGAAACTGAAATCTCCCATGCCGTTTCCACCATAGGCAGCAATGGGCTTCCCCATAGAACTTGCCAACCTGAATTCCTACAGGCTAGATGTGAGAGGCACATTCTGCTGCTTCCTCCCTTAGAGTTAAACTAGCTTCTGAAAGCTCAACCTCCGGGGAGTTTGTTTGGCAGAGATATAGAACACACTTTTCCAAGCCTGTTGGAAGGCATTTGCAGTTTCATTTCGCGTCTAATTTCCCAAACCAAACTGCTTGCAGCTCTAACTGCCTTCTAACTACCACTTCTTCGGTTCAGTGAGATATGCTGGATTCTAAACGGAGAAGCTTCTCTGACGCTTTTTCACAGAGATTTTGAAACTGAAATCTCCCATGCTGTTTCCACCATAGCCAGCAATGGGCTTCCCCATAGAACTTGCCAACCTGAATTCCTACAGGCTAGATGTGAGAGGCACATTCTGCTGCTTCCTCCCTTAGAGTTAAACTAGCTTCTGAAAGCTCAACCTCCAGGGAGTCTGTTTGGCAGAGATATAGAACACACTTTTCCAAGCCTGTTGGAAGGCATTTGCAGTTTCATTTCGCGTCTAATTTCCGAAACCAAACTGCTTGCAGCTCTAACTGCCTTCTAAGTACCACTTCTTCGGTTCAGTGAGATATGCTGGATTCTAAACGGAGAAGCTTCTCTGACGCTTTTTCACAGAGATTTTGAAACTGAAATCTCCCATGCCGTTTCCACCCTAGGCAGCAATGGGCTTCCCAATAGAACTTGCCAACCTGAATTCCTACAGGCTAGATGTGAGAGGCACATTCTGCTGCTTCCTCCCTAAGAGTTAAGCTTGCTTCTGAAAGCTCAACCTCCGGGGAGTCTGTTTGGCAGAGATATAGAACACACTTTTCCAAGCCTGTTGGAAGGCCTTTGCAGTGTCATTTCGCATCTAATTTCCCAAACCAAACTGCTTGCAGCTCTAACTCCCTTCTAACTACCACTTCTTCGGTTCAGTGAGATATGCTGGATTCTAAACGGAGAAGCTTCTCTGACGCTTTTTCACAGAGATTTTGAAACTGAAATTTCCAAACCCGTTTCCAACGAAGGCGCCAATGGGCTTCCCCATAGAACTTGCCAACCTGAATTCCTACAGGCTAGATGTGAGAGGCACATTCTGCTGCTTCCTCCCTTAGAGTTAAACTAGCTTCTGAAAGCTCAACCTCCGGGGAGTTTGTTTGGCAGAGATATAGAACACAGTTTTCCAAGCCTGTTGGAAGGCATTTGCAGTTTCATTTCGCGTCTAATTTCCCAAACCAAACTGCTTGCAGCTCTAACTCCCTTCTAACTACCACTTCTTCGGTTCAGTGAGATATGCTGGATTCTAAACGGAGAAGCTTCTCTGACGCTTTTTCACAGAGATTTTGAAGCTGAAATCTCCCATGCCGTTTCCACCATAGGCAGCAATGGGCTTCCCCATAGAACTTGCCAACCTGAATTCCTACAGGCTAGATGTGAGAGGCACATTCTGCTGCTTCCTCCCTTAGAGTTAAACTTGCTTCTGAAAGCTCAACCTCCGGGGAGTCTGTTTGGCAGAGATATAGAACACACTTTTCCAAGCCTGTTGGAAGGCATTTGCAGTTTCATTTCGCGTCTAATTTCCCAAACCAAACTGCTTGCAGCTCTAACTCCCTTCTAACTACCACTTCTTCGGTTCAGTGAGATATGCTGGATTCTAAACGGAGAAGCTTCTCTGACGCTTTTTCACAGAGATTTTGAAACTGAAATTTCCAAACCCGTTTCCAATGAAGGCGCCAATGGGCTTCCCCATAGAACTTGCCAACCTGAATTCCTACAGGCTAGATGTGAGAGGCACATTCTGCTGCTTCCTCCCTTAGAGTTAAACTTGCTTCTGAAAGCTCAACCTCCGGGGAGTCTGTTTGGCAGAGATATAGAACACACTTTTCCAAGCCTGTTGGAAGGCATTTGCAGTTTCATTTCGCGTCTAATTTCCCAAACCAAACTGCTTGCAGCTCTAACTCCCTTCTAACTACCACTTCTTCGGTTCAGTGAGATATGCTGGATTCTAAACGGAGAAGCTTCTCTGACGCTTTTTCACAGAGATTTTGAAACTGAAATCTCCCATGCAGTTTCCACCATAGGCAGCAATGGGCTTCCCCATAGAACTTGCCAACCTGAATTCCTACAGGCTAGATGTGAGAGGCACATTCTGCTGCTTCCTCCCTTAGAGTTAAACTAGCTTCTGAAAGCTCAACCTCCGGGGAGTTTGTTTGGCAGAGATATAGAACACACTTTTCCAAGCCTGTTGGAAGGCATTTACAGTTTCATTTCGCGTCTAATTTCCCAAACCAAACTGCTTGCAGCTCTAACTCCCTTCTAACTACCACTTCTTCGGTTCAGTGAGATATGCTGGATTCTAAACGGAGAAGCTTCTCTGACGCTTTTTCACAGAGATTTTGAAACTGAAATCTCCCATGCCATTTCCACCATAGGCAGCAATGGGCTTCCTCATAGAACTTGCCAACCTGAATTCCTACAGGCTAGATGTGAGAGGCACATTCTGCTGCTTCCTCCCTAACAGTTAAGCTTGCTTCTGAAAGCTCAACCTCCGGGGACTCTGTTTGGCACAGATATAGAACACACTTTTCCAAGCCTGTTGGAAGGCCTTTGCAGTGTCATTTCGCATCTAATTTCCCAAACCAAACTGCTTGCAGCTCTAACTGCCTTCTAACTACCACTTCTTCGGTTCAGTGAGATATGCTGGATTCTAAACGGAGAAGCTTCTCTGACGCTTTTTCACAGAGATTTTGAAACTGAAATCTCCCATGCCGTTTCCACCATAGGCAGCAATGGGCTTCCCCATAGAACTTGCCAACCTGAATTCCTACAGGCTAGATGTGAGAGGCACATTCTGCTGCTTCCTCCCTTAGAGTTAAACTTGCTTCTGAAACCTCAACCTCCGGGGAGTTTGTTTGGCAGAGATATAGAACACACTTTTCCAAGCCTGTTGGAAGGCATTTGCAGTTTCATTTCGCGTCTAATTTCCCAAACCAAACTGCTTGCAGCTCTAACTCCCTTCTAACTACCACTTCTTCGGTTCAGTGAGATATACTGGATTCTAAACGGAGAAGCTTCTCTGACGCTTTTTCACAGAGATTTTGAAACTGAAATTTCCAAACCCGTTTCCAACGAAGGCGCCAATGGGCTTCCCCATAGAACTTGCCAACCTGAATTCCTACAGGCTAGATGTGAGAGGCACATTCTGCTGCTTCCTCCCTTAGAGTTAAACTAGCTTCTGAAAGCTCAACCTCCGGGGAGTTTGTTTGGCAGAGATATAGAACACACTTTTCCAAGCCTGTTGGAAGGCCTTTGCAGTGTCATTTCGCATCTAATTTCCCAAACCAAACTGCTTGCAGCTCTAACTCCCTTCTAACTACCACTTCTTCGGTTCAGTGAGATATGCTGGATTCTAAACGGAGAAGCTTCTCTGACGCTTTTTCACAGAGATTTTGAAACTGAAATCTCCCATGCCGTTTCCAACGAAGGCGCCAATGGGCTTCCCCATAGAACTTGCCAACCTGAATTCCTACAGGCTAGATGTGAGAGGCACATTCTGCTGCTTCCTCCCTTAGAGTTAAACTAGCTTCTGAAAGCTCAACCTCCGGGGAGTTTGTTTGGCAGAGATATAGAACACACTTTTCCAAGCCTGTTGGAAGGCATTTGCAGTTTCATTTCGCGTCTAATTTCCCAAACCAAACTGCTTGCAGCTCTAACTGCCTTCTAACTACCACTTCTTCGGTTCAGTGAGATATGCTGGATTCTAAACGGAGAAGCTTCTCTGACGCTTTTTCACAGAGATTTTGAAACTGAAATCTCCCATGCCGTTTCCACCATAGGCAGCAATGGGCTTACCCATAGAACTTGCCAACCTGAATTCCTACAGGCTAGATGTGAGAGGCACATTCTGCTGCTTCCTCCCTTAGAGTTAAACTTGCTTCTGAAAGCTCAACCTCCGGGGAGTTTGTTTGGCAGAGATATAGAACACACTTTTCCAAGCCTGTTGGAAGGCCTTTGCAGTGTCATTTCGCATCTAATTTCCCAAACCAAACTGCTTGCAGCTCTAACTCCCTTCTAACTACCACTTCTTCGGTTCAGTGAGATATGCTGGATTCTAAACGGAGAAGCTTCTCTGACGCTTTTTCACAGAGATTTTGAAACTGAAATCTCCCATGCCGTTTCCACCATAGGCAGCAATGGGCTTCCCCATAGAACTTGCCAACCTGAATTCCTACAGGCTAGATGTGAGAGGCACATTCTGCTGCTTCCTTCCTTAGAGTTAAACTAGCTTCTGAAAGCTCAACCTCCGGGGAGTTTGTTTGGCAGAGATATAGAACACACTTTTCCAAGCCTGTTGGAAGGCATTTGCAGTTTCATTTCGCGTCTAATTTCCCAAACCAAACTGCTTGCAGCTCTAACTCCCTTCTAACTACCACTTCTTCGGTTCAGTGAGATATGCTGGATTCTAAACGGAGAAGCTTCTCTGACGCTTTTTCACAGAGATTTTGAAGCTGAAATCTCCCATGCCGTTTCCACCATAGGCAGCAATGGGCTTCCCCATAGAACTTGCCAACCTGAATTCCTACAGGCTAGATGTGAGAGGCACATTCTGCTGCTTCCTCCCTTAGAGTTAAACTTGCTTCTGAAAGCTCAACCTCCGGGGAGTTTGTTTGGCAGAGATATAGAACACACTTTTCCAAGCCTGTTGGAAGGCATTTGCAGTTTCATTTCGCGTCTAATTTCCCAAACCAAACTGCTTGCAGCTCTAACTCCCTTCTAACTACCACTTCTTCGGTTCAGTGAGATATGCTGGATTCTAAACGGAGAAGCTACTCTGACGCTTTTTCACAGAGATTTTGAAGCTGAAATCTCCCATGCCGTTTCCACCATAGGCAGCAATGGGCTTCCCCATAGAACTTGCCAACCTGAATTCCTACAGGCTAGATGTGAGAGGCACATTCTGCTGCTTCCTCCCTTAGAGTTAAACTTGCTTCTGAAAGCTCAACCTCCGGGGAGTTTGTTTGGCAGAGATATAGAACACACTTTTCCAAGCCTGTTGGAAGGCATTTGCAGTTTCATTTCGCGTCTAATTTCCCAAACCAAACTGCTTGCAGCTCTAACTCCCTTCTAACTACCACTTCTTCGGTTCAGTGAGATATGCTGGATTCTAAACGGAGAAGCTTCTCTGACGCTTTTTCACAGAGATTTTGAAGCTGAAATCTCCCATGCCGTTTCCACCATAGGCAGCAATGGGCTTCCCCATAGAACTTGCCAACCTGAATTCCTACAGGCTAGATGTGAGAGGCACATTCTGCTGCTTCCTCCCTTAGAGTTAAACTTGCTTCTGAAAGCTCAACCTCCGGGGAGTCTGTTTGGCAGAGATATAGAACACACTTTTCCAAGCCTGTTGGAAGGCATTTGCAGTTTCATTTCGCGTCTAATTTCCCAAACCAAACTGCTTGCAGCTCTAACTCCCTTCTAACTAACACTTCTTCGGTTCAGTGAGATATGCTGGATTCTAAACGGAGAAGCTTCTCTGACGCTTTTTCACAGAGATTTTGAAACTGAAATTTCCAAACCCGTTTCCAATGAAGGCGCCAATGGGCTTCCCCATAGAACTTGCCAACCTGAATTCCTACAGGCTAGATGTGAGAGGCACATTCTGCTGCTTCCTCCCTTAGAGTTAAACTAGCTTCTGAAAGCTCAACCTCCGGGGAGTTTGTTTGGCAGAGATATAGAACACACTTTTCCAAGCCTGTTGGAAGGCATTTGCAGTTTCATTTCGCGTCTAATTTCCCAAACCAAACTGCTTGCAGCTCTAACTGCCTTCTAACTACCACTTCTTCGGTTCAGTGAGATATGCTGGATTCTAAACGGAGAAGCTTCTCTGACGCTTTTTCACAGAGATTTTGAAACTGAAATCTCCCATGCCGTTTCCACCATAGGCAGCAATGGGCTTCCCCATAGAACTTGCCAACCTGAATTCCTACAGGCTAGATGTGAGAGGCACATTCTGCTGCTTCCTCCCTTAGAGTTAAACTAGCTTCTGAAAGCTCAACCTCCGGGGAGTTTGTTTGGCAGAGATATAGAACACACTTTTCCAAGCCTGTTGGAAGGCCTTTGCAGTGTCATTTCGCATCTAATTTCCCAAACCAAACTGCTTGCAGCTCTAACTCCCTTCTAACTACCACTTCTTCGGTTCAGTGAGATATGCTGGATTCTAAACGGAGAAGCTTCTCTGACGCTTTTTCACAGAGATTTTGAAACTGAAATCTCCCATGCCGTTTCCACCATAGGCAGCAATGGGCTTCCCCATAGAACTTGCCAACCTGAATTCCTAAAGGCTAGATGTGAGAGGCACATTCTGCTGCTTCCTCCCTTAGAGTTAAACTTGCTTCTGAAAGCTCAACCTCCGGGGAGTTTGTTTGGCAGAGATATAGAACACACTTTTCCAAGCCTGTTGGAAGGCATTTGCAGTTTCATTTCGCGTCTAATTTCCCAAACCAAACTGCTTGCAGCTCTAACTCCCTTCTAACTACCACTTCTTCGGTTCAGTGAGATATGCTGGATTCTAAACGGAGAAGCTTCTCTGACGCTTTTTCACAGAGATTTTGAAACTGAAATCTCCCATGCCGTTTCCAACGAAGGCGCCAATGGGCTTCCCCATAGAACTTGCCAACCTGAATTCCTACAGGCTAGATGTGAGAGGCACATTCTGCTGCTTCCTCCCTTAGAGTTAAACTAGCTTCTGAAAGCTCAACCTCCGGGGAGTTTGTTTGGCAGAGATATAGAACACACTTTTCCAAGCCTGTTGGAAGGCCTTTGCAGTTTCATTTCGCGTCTAATTTCCCAAACCAAACTGCTTGCAGCTCTAACTGCCTTCTAACTACCACTTCTTCGGTTCAGTGAGATATGCTGGATTCTAAACGGAGAAGCTTCTCTGACGCTTTTTCACAGAGATTTTGAAACTGAAATCTCCCATGCCGTTTCCACCATAGGCAGCAATGGGCTTCCCCATAGAACTTGCCAACCTGAATTCCTACAGGCTAGATGTGAGAGGCACATTCTGCTGCTTCCTCCCTTAGAGTTAAACTTGCTTCTGAAAGCTCAACCTCCGGGGAGTTTGTTTGGCAGAGATATAGAACACACTTTTCCAAGCCTGTTGGAAGGCCTTTGCAGTGTCATTTCGCATCTAATTTCCCAAACCAAACTGCTTGCAGCTCTAACTCCCTTCTAACTACCACTTCTTCGGTTCAGTGAGATATGCTGGATTCTAAACGGAGAAGCTTCTCTGACGCTTTTTCACAGAGATTTTGAAACTGAAATCTCCCATGACGTTTCCACCATAGGCAGCAATGGGCTTCCCCATAGAACTTGCCAACCTGAATTCCTACAGGCTAGATGTGAGAGGCACATTCTGCTGCTTCCTTCCTTAGAGTTAAACTAGCTTCTGAAAGCTCAACCTCCGGGGAGTTTGTTTGGCAGAGATATAGAACACACTTTTCCAAGCCTGTTGGAAGGCATTTGCAGTTTCATTTCGCGTCTAATTTCCCAAACCAAACTGCTTGCAGCTCTAACTCCCTTCTAACTACCACTTCTTCGGTTCAGTGAGATATGCTGGATTCTAAACGGAGAAGCTTCTCTGACGCTTTTTCACAGAGATTTTGAAGCTGAAATCTCCCATGCCGTTTCCACCATAGGCAGCAATGGGCTTCCCCATAGAACTTGCCAACCTGAATTCCTACAGGCTAGATGTGAGAGGCACATTCTGCTGCTTCCTCCCTTAGAGTTAAACTTGCTTCTGAAAGTTCAACCTCCGGGGAGTTTGTTTGGCAGAGATATAGAACACACTTTTCCAAGCCTGTTGGAAGGCATTTGCAGTTTCATTTCGCGTCTAATTTCCCAAACCAAACTGCTTGCAGCTCTAACTCCCTTCTAACTACCACTTCTTCGGTTCAGTGAGATATGCTGGATTCTAAACGGAGAAGCTACTCTGACGCTTTTTCACAGAGATTTTGAAGCTGAAATCTCCCATGCCGTTTCCACCATAGGCAGCAATGGGCTTCCCCATAGAACTTGCCAACCTGAATTCCTACAGGCTAGATGTGAGAGGCACATTCTGCTGCTTCCTCCCTTAGAGTTAAACTTGCTTCTGAAAGCTCAACCTCCGGGGAGTTTGTTTGGCAGAGATATAGAACACACTTTTCCAAGCCTGTTGGAAGGCATTTGCAGTTTCATTTCGCGTCTAATTTCCCAAACCAAACTGCTTGCAGCTCTAACTCCCTTCTAACTACCACTTCTTCGGTTCAGTGAGATATGCTGGATTCTAAACGGAGAAGCTTCTCTGACGCTTTTTCACAGAGATTTTGAAACTGAAATTTCCAAACCCGTTTCCAACGAAGGCGCCAATGGGCTTCCCCATAGAACTTGCCAACCTGAATTCCTACAGGCTAGATGTGAGAGGCACATTCTGCTGCTTTCTCCCTTAGAGTTAAACTAGCTTCTGAAAGCTCAACCTCCGGGGAGTTTGTTTGGCAGAGATATAGAACACACTTTTCCAAGCCTGTTGGAAGGCATTTGCAGTGTCATTTCGCATCTAATTTCCCAAACCAAACTGCTTGCAGCTCTAACTCCCTTCTAACTACCACTTCTTCGGTTCAGTGAGATATGCTGGATTCTAAACGGGGAAGCTTCTCTGACGCTTTTTCACAGAGATTTTGAAACTGAAATCTCCCATGCCGTTTCCACTATAGGCAGCAATGGGCTTCCCCATAGAACTTGCCAACGTGAATTCCTACAGGCTAGCTGTGAGAGGCACATTCTGCTGCTTCCTCCCTTAGAGTTAAACTTGCTTCTGAAAGCTCAACCTCCGGAGAGTCTGTTTGGCAGAGATATAGAACACACTTTTCCAAGCCTGTTGGAAGGCCTTTGCAGTTTCATTTCGCGTCTAATTTCCCAAACCAAACTGCTTGCAGCTCTAACTCCCTTCTAACTACCACTTCTTCGGTTCTGTGAGATATGCTGGATTCTAAACGGGGAAGCTTCTCTGACGCTTTTTCACAGAGATTTTGAAACTGAAATCTCCCATGCCGTTTCCACCATACGCAGCAATGGGCTTCCCCATAGAACTTGCCAACCTGAATTCCTACAGGCTAGATGTGAGAGGCACATTCTGCTGCTTCCTCCCTTAGAGTTAAACTTGCTTCTGAAAGCTCATCCTCTGGGGAGTCTGTTTGGCAGAGATATAGAACACACTTTTCGAAGCCTGTTGGAAGGCATTTGCAGTTTCATTTCGCGTCTAATTTCCCAAACCAAACTGCTTGCAGCTCTAACTCCCTTCTAACTACCACTTCTTCGGTTCAGTGGGATATGCTGGATTCAAAACGGAGAAGCTTCTCTGACGCTTTTTCACAGAGATTTTGAAACTGAAATCTCCCATGCCGTTTCCACCATAGGCAGCAATGGGCTTCCCCATAGAACTTGCCAACCTGAATTCCTACAGGCTAGATGTGAGAGGCACATTCTGCTGCTTCCACCCTAAGAGTTAAACTTGCTTCTGAAAGCTCAACCTCCGGGGAGTCTGTTTGGCTGAGATATAGAACACACTTTTCCAAGCCTGTTGGAAGGCCTTTGCAGTTTGATTTTGCGTCTAATTTCCCAAACCAAACTGCTTGCAGCTCTAACTCCCTTCTAACTACCACTTCTTCGGTTCAGTGAGATATGCAGGATTCTAAACGGAGAAGCTAATGTGACGCTTTTTCACAGAGATTTTGAAACTGAAATCTCCCATGCCGTTTCCACCATAGGCAGCAATGGGCTTCCCCATAGAACTTGCCAACCTGAATTCCTACAGGCTAGATGTGAGAGGCACATTCTGCTACGTCCACCCTAAGAGTTTAACTTGCTTCTGAAAGCTCAACCTCCGGGGAGTCTGTTTGGCAGAGATATAGAACACACTTTTCCAAGCCTGTTGGAAGGCCTTTGCAGTTTGATTTTGCGTCTAATTTCCCAAACCAAACTGCTTGCAGCTCTAACTCCCTTCTAACTACCACTTCTTCGGTTCAGTGAGATATGCTGGATTCTAAACGGAGAAGCTTCTCTGACGCTTTTTCACAGAGATTTTGAAACTGAAATCTCCCATGCCGTTTCCACCATAGGCAGCAATGGGCTTCCCCATAGAACTTGCCAACCTGAATTCCTACAGGCTAGATGTGAGAGGCACATTCTGCTGCTTCCACCCTAAGAGTTAAACTTGCTTCTGAAAGCTCAACCTCCTGGGAGTATGTTTGGCAGAGATATAGAACACACTTTTCCAAGCCTGTTGGAAGGCCTTTGCAGTTTGATTTCGCGTCTAATTTCCCAAACCAAACTGCTTGCAGCTCTAACTCCCTTCTAACTACCACTTCTTCGGTTCAGTGAGATATGCTGGATTCTAAAGGGAGAAGCTACTGTGACGCTTTTTCACAGAGATTTTGAAACTGAAATCTCCCATGCCGTTTCCACCATAGGCAGCAATGGGCTTCCCCATAGAACTTGCCAACCGGAATTCCTACAGGCTAGATGTGAGAGGCACATTCTGCTGCTTCCACCCTAAGAGTTAAACTTGCTTCTGAAAGCTCAACCTCCGGGGAGTCTGTTTGGCAGAGATATAGAACACACTTTTCCAAGCCTGTTGCAAGGCATTTGCAGTTTCATTTCGCGTCTAATTTCCTAAACCAAACTGCTTGCAGCTCTAACTCCCTTCTAACTACCACTTCTTCGGTTCAGTGAGATATGCTGGATTCTAAACGGGGAAGCTTCTCTGACGCTTTTTCACAGAGATTTTGAAACTGAAATCTCCCATGCCGTTTCCACCATAGGCAGCAATGGGCTTCCCCATAGAACTTGCCAACCTGAATTCCTACAGGCTAGATGTGAGAGGCACATTCTGCTGCTTCCACCCTAAGAGTTAAACTTGCTTCTGAAAGCTCAACCTCCGGGGAGTCTGTTTGTCAGAGATATAGAACACACTTTTCCAAGCCTGTTGGAAGGCATTTGCAGTGTCATTTCGCGTCTAATTTCCCAAACCAAACTGCTTGCAGCTCTAACTCCCTTCTACTACCAATTCTTCGGTTCAGTGAGATATGCAGGATTCTAAACGGGGAAGCTTCTCTGACGCTTTTTCACAGAGATTTTGAAACTGAAATCTCCCATGCCGTTTCCACCATAGGCAGCAATGGGCTTCCCCATAGAACTTGCCAACCTGAATTCCTACAAGCTAGATGTGAGAGGCACATTCTTCTGCTTCCTCACTTAGTGTTAAACTTGCTTCTGAAAGCTCAACCTCCGGAGAGTCTGTTTGGCAGAGATATAGAACACACTTTTCCAAGCCTGTTGGAAGGCCTTTGCAGTTTCATTTCGCGTCTAATTTCCCAAACCAAATGCTTGCAGCTCTAACTCCCTTCTAACTACCACTTCTTCGGTTCAGTGAGATATGCTGGATTCTAAACGGGGAAGCTTCTCTGACGCTTTTTCACAGAGATTTTGAAACTGAAATCTCCCATGCCGTTTCCACCATACGCAGCAATGGGCTTCACCTTAGAACTTGCCAACGTGAATTCCTACAGGCTAGATGTGAGAGGCACATTCTGCTGCTTCCTCCCTTAGAGTTAAACTAGCTTCTGAAAGCTCAACCTCCGGGGAGTCTGTTTGGCAGAGATATAGAACACACTTTTCCAAGCCTGTTGAAAGGCATTTGCAGTGTCATTTCGCGTCTAATTTCCCAAACCAAACTGCTTGCAGCTCTAACTCCCTTCTACTACCACTTCTTCGGTTCAGTGAGATATGCAGGATTCTAAACGGGGAAGCTTCTCTGACGCTTTTTCAGTGAGATTTTGAAACTGAAATCTGCCATGCCGTTTCCTCCATAGGCAGCAATGGGCTTCCCCATAGAACTTGCCATCCTGAATTCCTACAGGCTAGATGTGAGAGGCACATTCTGCTGCTTCCTCCATTAGAGTTAAACTAGCTTCTGAAAGCTCAACCTCCGGGGAGTCTGTTTGGCAGAGATATAGAACACACTTTTCCAAGCCTGTTGGAAGGCATTTGCAGTGTCATTTCTCGTCTAATTTCCCAAACCAAACTGCTTGCAGCTCTAACTCCCTTCTACTACCAATTCTTCGGTTCAGTGAGATATGCAGGATTCTAAACGGGGAAGCTTCTCTGACGCTTTTTCACAGAGATTTTGAAACTGAAATCTCCCATGCCGTTTCCACCATAGGCAGCAATGGGCTTCCCCATAGAACTTGCCAACCTGAATTCCTACAGGCTAGATGTGAGAGGCACATTCTTCTGCTTCCTCCCTTAGAGTTAAACTTGCTTCTGAAAGCTCAACCTCCGGAGAGTCTGTTTGGCAGAGATATAGAACACACTTTTCCAAGCCTGTTGGAAGGCCTTTGCAGTTTCATTTCGCGTCTAATTTCCCAAACCAAATGCTTGCAGCTCTAACTCCCTTCTAACTACCACTTCTTCGGTTCAGTGAGATATGCTGGATTCTAAACGGGGAAGCTTCTCTGACGCTTTTTCACAGAGATTTTGAAACTGAAATCTCCCATGCCGTTTCCACCATACGCAGCAATGGGCTTCCCCTTAGAACTTGCCAACCTGAATTCCTACAGGCTAGATGTGAGAGGCACATTCTGCTGCTTCCTCCCTTAGAGTTAAACTAGCTTCTGAAAGCTCAACCTCCGGGGAGTCTGCTTGGCAGAGATATAGAACACACTTTTCCAAGCCTGTTGAAAGGCATTTGCAGTGTCATTTCGCGTCTAATTTCCCAAACCAAACTGCTTGCAGCTCTAACTCCCTTCTACTACCACTTCTTCGGTTCAGTGAGATATGCAGGATTCTAAACGGGGAAGCTTCTGTGACGCTTTTTCAGTGAGATTTTGAAACTGAAATCTGCCATGCCGTTTCCACCATAGGCAGCAATGGGCTTCCCCATAGAACTTGCCAACCTGAATTCCTACAGGCTAGATGTGAGAGGCACATTCTGCTGCTTCCAACCTAAGAGTTCAACTTGCTTCTGAAAGCTCAACCTCCGGGGAGTCTGTTTGTCAGAGATATAGAACACACTTTTCCAAGCCTGTTGGAAGGCATTTGCAGTGTCATTTCGTGTCTAATTTCCCAAACCAAACTGCTTGCAGCTCTAACTCCCTTCTACTACCACTTCTTCGGTTCAGTGAGATATGCAGGATTCTAAACGGGGAAGCTTCTCTGACGCTTTTTCACAGAGATTTTGAAACTGAAATCTCCCATGCCGTTTCCACCATAGGCAGCAATGGGCTTCCCCATAGAACTTGCCAACCTGAATTCCTACAGGCTAGATGTGAGAGGCACATTCTGCTGCTTCCTCCCTTAGAGTTAAACTTGCTTCTGAAAGCTCAACCTCCGGGGAGTCTGTTTGGCAGAGATATAGAACACACTTTTCCAAGCCTGTTGGAAGGCATTTGCAGTTTCATTTCGCGTCTAATTTCCCAAACCAAACTGCTTGCAGCTCTAACTCCCTTCTAACTACCACTTCTTCGTTTCAGGGAGATATGCTGGATTCTAAACGGAGAAGCTTCTCTGACGCTTTTTCACAGAGATTTTGAAACTGAAATCTCCCATGCCGTTTCCACCATAGGCAGCAATGGGCTTCCCCATAGAACTTGCCAACCTGAATTCCTACAGGCTAGATGTGAGAGGCACATTCTGCTGCTTCCACCCTAAGAGTTAAATTTGCTTCTGAAAGCTCAACCTCCGGGGAGTCTGTTTGTCAGAGATATAGAACACACTTTTCCAAGCCTGTTGGAAGGATTTTGCAGTGTCATTTCGCGTCTAATTTCCCAAACCAAACTGCTTGCAGCTCTAACTCCCTTCTACTACCAATTCTTCGGTTCAGTGAGATATGCAGGATTCTAAACGGGGAAGCTTCTCTGACGCTTTTTCACAGAGATTTTGAAACTGAAATCTCCCATGCCGTTTCCACCATAGGCAGCAATGGGCTTCCCCATAGAACTTGCCAACCTGAATTCCTACAGGCTAGATGTGAGAGGCACATTCTGCTGCTTCCTCCCTTAGAGTTAAACTAGCTTCTGAAAGCTCAACCTCCGGGGAGTCTGTTTGGCAGAGATATAGAACACACTTTTCCAAGCCTGTTGGAAGGCCTTTGCAGTTTCATTTCGCGTCTAATTTCCCAAACCAAATGCTTGCAGCTCTAACTCCCTTCTAACTACCACTTCTTCGGTTCTGTGAGATATGCTGGATTCTAAACGGGGAAGCTTCTCTGACGCTTTCTCACAGAGATTTTGAAACTGAAATCTCCCATGCCGTTTCCACCATACGCAGCAATGGGCTTCCCCATAGAACTTGCCAACCTGAATTCCTACAGGCTAGATGTGAGAGGCACATTCTGCTGCTTCCTCCCTTAGAGTTAAACTAGCTTCTGAAAGCTCAACCTCTGGGGAGTCTGTTTGGCAGAGATATAGAACACACTTTTCCAAGCCTGTTGGAAGGCATTTGCAGTTTCATTTCGCGTCTAATTTCCCAAACCAAACTGCTTGCAGCTCTAACTCCCTTCTAACTACCACTTCTTCGGTTCAGTGGGATATGCTGGATTCTAAACGGGGAAGCTTCTCTGACGCTTTTTCACAGAGATTTTGAAACTGAAATCTCCCATGCCGTTTCCACCATAGGCAGCAATGGGCTTCCCCATAGAACTTGCCAACCGGAATTCCTACAGGCTAGATGTGAGAGGCACATTCTGCTGATTCCACCCTAAAAGTTAAACTTGCTTCTGAAAGCTCAACCTCCGGGGAGTCTGTTTGGCAGAGATATAGAACACACTTTTCCAAGCCTGTTGGAAGGCCTTTGCAGTTTGATTTCGCGTCTAATTTCCCAAACCAAAGTGCTTGCAGCTCTAACTCCCTTCTAACTACCACTTCTTCGGTTCAGTGAGATATGCTGGATTCTAAACGGGGAAGCTTCTCTGACGCTTTTTTTTTTTTTTTGTCGTTTTTTTCGTGACCGGCACTCAGCCAGTGAGTGCACCGGTCTGTCCTACATAGGATCCGAACCTGCGGCGGGAGGGTTGCTGCGCTGCCAGCGCAGCACTCTACCAAGTGCGCCACGGGCTCGGCCCCTCTCTGACGCTTTTTCACAGAGAGTTTGAAACTGAAATCTCCCATGCCGTTTCCACCATAGGCAGCAATGTGCTTCCCCATAGAACTTGCCACCCGGAATTCCTACAGGCTAGATGTGAGAGGCACATTCTGCTGCTTCCACCCTAAGAGTTAAATTTGCTTCTGAAAGCTCAACCTCTGGGGAGTCTGTTTGGCAGAGATATAGAACACACTTTTCCAAGCCTGTTGGAAGGCATTTGCAGTTTCATTTCGCGTCTAATTTCCCAAACCAAACTGCTTGCAGCTCTAACTCCCTTCTAACTACCACTTCTTCGGTTCAGTGAGATATGCTGGATTCTAAACGGGGAAGCTTCTCTGACGCTTTTTCACAGAGATTTTGAAACTGAAATCTCCCATGCCGTTTACACCATAGGCAGCAATGGGCCTCCCCATAGAACTTGCCAACCTGAATTCCTACTAGATGTGAGAGGCACATTCTGCTGCTTCCTCCCTTAGAGTTAAACTTGCTTCTGAAATCTCAACCTCCGGGGAGTGTGTTTGGCAGAGATATAGAACACACATTTCCAAGCCTGTTGGAAGGCATTTGCAGTTTCATTTCGCGTCTAATTTCCCAAACCAAACTGCTTGCAGCTCTAACTCCCTTCTAACTACCACTTCTTCGGTTCAGTGAGATATGCTAGATTCTAAACGGGGAAGCTTCTCTGACGCTTTTTCACAGAGATTTTGAAACTGAAATTTCCAAACCCGTTTCCAACGAAGGCGCCAATGGGCTTCCCCATAGAACTTGCCAACCTGAATTCCTACAGGCTAGATGTGAGAGGCACATTCTGCTGCTTCCTCCCTTAGAGTTAAACTTGCTTCTGAAAGCTCATCCTCTGGGGAGTCTGTTTGGCAGAGATATAGAACACACTTTTCGAAGCCTGTTGGAAGGCATTTGCAGTTTCATTTCGCGTCTAATTTCCCAAACCAAACTGCTTGCAGCTCTAACTCCCTTCTAACTACCACTTCTTCGGTTCAGTGGGATATGCTGGATTCAAAACGGGGAAGCTTCTCTGACGCTTTTTCACAGAGATTTTGAAACTGAAATCTCCCATGTCGTTTCCACCATAGGCAGCAATGGGCTTCCCCATAGAACTTGCCAACCTGAATTCCTACAGGCTAGATGTGAGAGGCACATTCTGCTGCTTCCACGTTAAGAGTTAAACTTGCTTCTGAAAGCTCAACCTCCGGGGAGTCTGTTTGGCAGAGATATAGAACACACTTTTCCAAGCCTGTTGGAAGGCATTTGCAGTGTCATTTCGCGTCTAATTTCCCAAACCAAACTGCTTGCAGCTCTAACTCCCTTCTACTACCACTTCTTCGGGTCAGTGAGATATGCAGGATTCTAAACGGAGAAGCTAATGTGACGCTTTTTCACAGAGATTTTGAAACTGAAATCTCCCATGCCGTTTCCACCATAGGCAGCAATGGGCTTCCCCATAGAACTTGCCAACCTGAATTCCTACAGGCTAGATGTGAGAGGCACATTCTACTGCTTCCTCCCTTATAGTTAAACGAGCTTCTGAAAGCTCAACCTCTGGGGAGTCTGTTTGGCAGAGATATAGAACACACTTTTCCAAGCCTGTTGGAAGGCATTTGCAGTTTCATTTCGCGTCTAATTTCCCAAACCAAACTGCTTGCAGCTCTAACTCCCTTCTAACTACCACTTCTTCGGTTCAGTGGGATATGCTGGAATCTAAACGGGGAAGCTTCTCTGACGCTTTTTCACAGAGATTTTGAAACTGAAATCTCCCATGCCGTTTCCACCATAGGCAGCAATGGGCTTCCCCATAGAACTTGCCAACCGGAATTCCTACAGGCTAGATGTGAGAGGCACATTCTGCTGATTCCACCCTAAAAGTTAAACTTGCTTCTGAAAGCTCAACCTCCGGGGAGTCTGTTTGGCAGAGATATAGAACACACTTTTCCAAGCCTGTTGGAAGGCCTTTGCAGTTTGATTTCGCGTCTAATTTCCCAAACCAAAGTGCTTGCAGCTCTAACTCCCTTCTAACTACCACTTCTTCGGTTCAGTGAGATATGCTGGATTCTAAACGGGGAAGCTTCTCTGACGCTTTTTTTTTTTTTTTTTGTCGTTTTTTTCGTGACCGGCACTCAGCCAGTGAGTGCACCGGTCTGTCCTACATAGGATCCGAACCTGCGGCGGGAGCGTTGCTGCGCTGCCAGCGCAGCACTCTACCAAGTGCGCCACGGGCTCGGCCCCTCTCTGACGCTTTTTCGCAGAGAGTTTGAAACTGAAATCTCCCATGCCGTTTCCACCATAGGCAGCAATGGGCTTCCCCATAGAACTTGCCACCCGGAATTCCTACAGGCTAGATGTGAGAGGCACATTCTGCTGCTTCCACCCTAAGAGTTAAATTTGCTTCTGAAAGCTCAACCTCCGGGGAGTCTGTTTGGCAGAGATATAGAACACACTTTTCCAAGCCTGTTGGAAGGCATTTGCAGTTTCATTTCGCGTCTAATTTCCCAAACCAAACTGCTTGCAGCTCTAACTCCCTTCTAACTACCACTTCTTCGGTTCAGTGAGATATGCTGGATTCTAAACGGGGAAGCTTCTCTGACGCTTTTTCACAGAGATTTTGAAACTGAAATCTCCCATGCCGTTTCCACTATAGGCAGCAATGGGCTTCCCCATAGAACTTGCCAACCTGAATTCCTACAGGCTAGCTGTGAGAGGCACATTCTGCTGCTTCCTCCCTTAGAGTTAAACTTGCTTCTGAAAGCTCAACCTCCGGAGAGTCTGTTTGGCAGAGATATAGAACACACTTTTCCAAGCCTGTTGGAAGGCCTTTGCAGTTTCATTTCGCGTCTAATTTCCCAAACCAAACTGCTTGCAGCTCTAACTCCCTTCTAACTACCACTTCTTCGGTTCTGTGAGATATGCTGGATTCTAAACGGGGAAGCTTCTCTGACGCTTTGTCACAGAGATTTTGAAACTGAAATCTCCCATGCCGTTTCCACCATACGCAGCAATGGGCTTCCCCATAGAACTTGCCAACCTGAATTCCTACAGGCTAGATGTGAGAGGCACATTCTGCTGCTTCCTCCCTTTGAGTTAAACTAGCTTCTGAAAGCTCAACCTCTGGGGAGTCTGTTTGGCAGAGATATAGAACACACTTTTCCAAGCCTGTTGGAAGGCATTTGCAGTGTCATTTCGCGTCTAATTTCCCAAACCAAACTGCTTGCAGCTCTCACTCCCTTCTACTACCACTTCTTCCGTTCAGTGAGATATGCAGGATTCTAAACGGTTAAGCTTCTCTGACGCTTTTTCACTGAGATTTTGAAACTGAAATCTCCCCTGCCGTTTCCACCATAGGCAGCAATGGGCTTCCCCATAGAACTTGCCAACCTGAATTCCTACAGGCTAGATGTGAGAGGCACATTCTGCTGCTTCCTCCATTAGAGTTAAACTAGCTTCTGAAAGCTCAACCTCCGGGGAGTCTGTTTGGCAGAGATATAGAACACACTTTTCCAAGCCTGTTGGAAGGCATTTGCAGTTTCATTTCGCGTCTAATTTCCCAAACCAAACTGCTTGCAGCTCTAACTCCCTTCTAACTACCACTTCTTCGGTTCAGTGGGATATGCTGGATTCTAAACGGGGAAGCTTCTCTGACGCTTTTTCACAGAGATTTTGAAACTGAAATCTCCCATGCCGTTTACACCATAGGCAGCAATGGGCCTCCCCATAGAACTTGCCAACCTGAATTCCTACTAGATGTGAGAGGCACATTCTGCTGCTTCCTCCCTTAGAGTTAAACTTGCTTCTGAAATCTCAACCTCCGGGGAGTGTGTTTGGCAGAGATATAGAACACACATTTCCAAGCCTGTTGGAAGGCATTTGCAGTTTCATTTCGCGTCTAATTTCCCAAACCAAACTGCTTGCAGCTCTAACTCCCTTCTAACTACCACTTCTTCGGTTCAGTGAGATATGCTGGATTCTAAACGGGGAAGCTTCTCTGACGCTTTTTCACAGAGATTTTGAAACTGAAATTTCCAAACCCGTTTCCAACGAAGGCGCCAATGGGCTTCCCCATAGAACTTGCCAACCTGAATTCCTACAGGCTAGATGTGAGAGGCACATTCTGCTGCTTCCTCCCTTAGAGTTAAACTTGCTTCTGAAAGCTCATCCTCTGGGGAGTCTGTTTGGCAGAGATATAGAACACACTTTTCGAAGCCTGTTGGAAGGCATTTGCAGTTTCATTTCGCGTCTAATTTCCCAAACCAAACTGCTTGCAGCTCTAACTCCCTTCTAACTACCACTTCTTCGGTTCAGTGGGATATGCTGGATTCAAAACGGAGAAGCTTCTCTGACGCTTTTTCACAGAGATTTTGAAACTGAAATCTCCCATGTCGTTTCCACCATAGGCAGCAATGGGCTTCCCCATAGAACTTGCCAACCTGAATTCCTACAGGCTAGATGTGAGAGGCACATTCTGCTGCTTCCACCCTAAGAGTTAAACTTGCTTCTGAAAGCTCAACCTCCGGGGAGTCTGTTTGGCAGAGATATAGAACACACTTTTCCAAGCCTGTTGGAAGGCATTTGCAGTGTCATTTCGCGTCTAATTTCCCAAACCAAACTGCTTGCAGCTCTAACTCCCTTCTACTACCACTTCTTCGGGTCAGTGAGATATGCAGGATTCTAAACGGAGAAGCTAATGTGACGCTTTTTCACAGAGATTTTGAAACTGAAATCTCCCATGCCGTTTCCACCATAGGCAGCAATGGGCTTCCCCATAGAACTTGCCAACCTGAATTCCTACAGGCTAGATGTGAGAGGCACATTCTACTGCTTCCTCCCTTAGAGTTAAACTAGCTTCTGAAAGCTCAACCTCCGGGGAGTCTGTTTGGCAGAGATATAGAACACACTTTTCCAAGCCTGTTGGAAGGCATTTGCAGTCTCATTTCGCGTCTAATTTCCCAAACCAAACTGCTTGCAGCTCTAACTCCCTTCTAACTACCACTTCTTCGGTTCAGTGGGATATGCTGGATTCTAAACGGGGAAGCTTCTCTGACGCTTTTTCACAGAGATTTTGAAACTGAAATCTCCCATGCCGTTTACACCATAGGCAGCAATGGGCCTCCCCATAGAACTTGCCAACCTGAATTCCTACTAGATGTGAGAGGCACATTCTGCTGCTTCCTCCCTTAGAGTTAAACTTGCTTCTGAAATCTCAGCCTCCGGGGAGTGTGTTTGGCAGAGGTATAGAACACACTTTTCCAAGCCTGTTGGAAGGCCTCTGCAGTGTCATTTCGCGTCTAATTTCCCAAACCAAACTGCTTGCAGCTCTAACTCCCTTCTAACTACCACTTCTTCGGTTCAGTGAGTTATGCTGGATTCTAAACGGAGAAGCTTCTCTGACGCTTTTTCACAGAGATTGTGAAACTGAAATCTCCCATGCCGTTTCCCCCATAGGCAGCAATGGGCTTCCTCATAGAACTTGCCAACCTGAATTCCTACAGGCTAGATGTGAGAGGCACATTCTGCTGCTTCCTCTCTTAGAGTTAAACTTGCTTCTGAAAGCTCAACCTCCGGGGAGTCTCTTTGGGAGAGATATCGAACACACTTTTCCAAGCCTGTTGGAAGGCATTTGCAGTGTGATTTCATGTCTAATTTCCAAAACCAAACAGTTTAAAGCTCTAACTCCCTTATAACTACCACTTCTTCGGTTCAGTGCGATATGCTGGATTCTAAACGGGGAAGCTTCTTTGACGCTCTTTCACAGAGTTTTTGAAACTGAAATCTCCAAACCCATTTCCAACGTAGGCGCCAATGGGCTTCCCCATACAACCTGCTAACCTGAATTCCTACAGGCTAGATGTGAGAGCCACATTCTGCTCCTTCCTACCTTAGCATTGAACTTGCTTCTGTAAGCTCAACCTGCAGGGAGTCTCTTTGGCTGAGATATAGCTCACAATTTTCCAAGCCTTTTGGAAGGCCTTTGCAGTGTGATTTCGCGTCTTATTTCCCAAACCAAACTGTTTGCAGATCTAAATCCGTTCTAACTACCATTTCTTCGGTTCAGTGAGATATGCTGGATTCTAAATGGGGAAGCTTCTCTAACGGTTTTTCACAGAAATTTTGAAACTGAAATCTCCTAACCCGTTTCCACCGTAGGCGGCAATGGGCTTCCCCATAGAACTTGCCAACCTGAATAACTACAGGCTAGATGTGAGAGGCACATTCTGCTGCTTCCTCCCTTAGATATAAACTAGCTTCTGAAAGCTCAACCTCCAGGGAGTCTGTTTGGCAGAGATATAGAACACACTTTTCCAAGCCTGTTGGAAGGCATTTGCAATGTGATTTCGCGTCTAATTTCCCAAACCAAACTGTTTGCCGGTCTAACTCCCTTCTAAATACCACTTCTTCGGTTCAGTGAGAATTGCTGTTTTCTAAACACGGAAGCTTCCTTGACGCTTTTACACAGAGATTTTGAAACTGAAATCTACCAAGCCGTTTCCACATTAGGCGCCAATGGTCTTCCCCCTCGAATGTGCCTACCTGAATTCGTACAGGCTAGATGTGAGAGGCACATTCTGCTGCTTCCTCCCTTCGAGTTAAACTTGTTTCTAAAAGCTCATCCTCCAGACAGTCTTTTTGGCAGATATATACAACACACGTTCCCAAGCCTGTTGGAAGGCCTTTTCAAGTGCGATTTCGTGTGTAATTTCCGATACGAAAATGTTTGGAACTCTAACTCCTTTCTAACTACCACTGCACTGACCCTAGCATTATCCCTAACACAAACCATAGCCCTTACGCTAACCTTATCCATACCGTAACCCTAACCCTAACCGTAACCAAAACCCTCTCTGAACCCAAAACCTAACCCCAATCCTAACCTTAACCCTCACCCTAACCATAACCCTAGACCCATCCCAAGCCCTAGCCCTAGACCTAGCCCTAACCCTAGCCCTAACCATGGCACTCACCAGAGCCCTAGTCTTAAACCTAACACTAACCCTAACCATAGCCCCAACTGTTTACCGAAACTAACCCAAACCCTAACCCTAACCCTCAACCTAAACTTATCCCTAAACCCAGACGAAAACCTAACTCTAGCCCTCTCCCTAAACCTAGGCCTAATCCTAGCACTAACCCTAACCATAAACCTAACCCTAACACTAACCCAAAGCCTAGACCTAAGCCGAAATCTAACCCTAAACCAAACCCTAACCCTAAACCTTAACCTGACACTAGCCCTAAGCCTAACCCTAGCCATAGGCCTAAAGCTAGCAATAACCTTTGCACGAACCCAGATCCTAAACCAAACCCTAACCATAACCCTAGCCCTAAACCCAGCCCTAAACTTAACCCTAAACCTCACACTATCCCTAAACCTAACCTTAGCCTTAATCATAGCCGTAAACCTGGCAATAAACCTAATCCTAAACCTAACTCTAACCCTAACAGTAAACCTAACCCTAACCCGAAACCAACCCAAAACTTAACCCTTACCCCAACCCTACTCCAAAAACTAGCCTTAACCCTAACAATAACCCTATCCCTAAAACTAACCATCTCCGTAACCCTAACCTTAAACATAACCCTAGCCCTAGCCTTAGCCCTAGGCCTAACCCTAACCCTAAGCTTAACCCAAACCCTAAAAGAAACCCTAAAAGTAACCTTAACCCAACCCAAATCCTAAACCTAACCCAACCCTAAACCTAACCCTAGTCCGAACCCTAGACTTAACCATAAGTATAACCCGATCCCTAACACTAACCATCTCCCTAACCCTAAACCTAAACCTAACCCTACCCCTAATCCTAGACTTAAACATAACCCTAGCCCTAAGTCTAACCATAACCGTAACCCTAACTGTAGCACTAAACCTCATCCTAGCTCTAGTCATAACCCTAACCACTAGCACTAATCCTAATCCTGAATCTAACACTAACCCTAACCTGAGCCCTAGCCCTAACCCTAACCCTAACCCTAACCCTAAGCCTAGACATAACCCTAACCCTAGCCCTAACCCTAGCACTAATCCTAACTCTATCCCTACACATAACCCTTACCGTAAACCTAACCCGAACCCTAATGCTAACCCTAACCCTAAGCCTAGTCGTAGCCCTTACCCTAACACTGGCCCGAGCCCTAACCCTAACTGTAATCCTAAACCTAGCCCTAACCCTAAAACTAGCCTGAACCCTACCCTAACCTTAACCCAGGCCCTAAAACTAGCCCTAGCTCTAGCCCTAATCCTAGCCCTAGGCCTCACCCTAATCATAAACCTGACCCTACCAGTAACCCTATCCCTAACCCTAACCCTCACCCTAAGCATAAACTTGACCCTACCAGTAACCCTAACCCTAACCCTAGCCCTAAACTTCAAACTAAACATAACTCCAGCCCTAATTCTAACCCTAACCCTAACCCTAAACCTAAACCTAAACCTAGGCCTAATCCTAATGCTTGGCCTATCCCTAGCACTAACCCTAACCCTAACCCTAAACCTAACACTAGCCCTAAGCCTAACTCTAGCCATAGGCCTAAAACTAGCCCTCACCCTGGCACCAACCCCAATCCTAAACCAAACCCTAACAATAACTCTAAGCCTGACTCTAACCCTAATCCTAAACCTAGCCCTAACCTTCAACATAACCCTAACCCAACCCCTAACCCGAACCAGAAACCTAACCCTAACCCTAACTCTAACCCTAACCCTAACCCTAATCCTAGCCCTAACCCTAACAACAGACCTAGGCCTCACCCTAGCCCTAACCCAAGCACTAACCCTAATCCTAAACCTAACCCTAATCCTAACCCGATCCCTACCCCTAACCCTAACGCTAACCCTAAACCAAACCCTACCCCTCACCCAAACTAACACTAACCCTCTTCCTAACGCTAATCCTAGCCCTAATCCTAACCCTCGCCCTAACCCTAAACCTAATGCTAACCCTAATGCTAAACCTAACACTCGCCCTAGCCCTAGCCCTAGCATGAACCCCAACACTAACCCAATCCCTAACACTAACCATAACCATAATCCTAACCATAATCCTAACCCTACCCCGAACCCTAGCCTTAACCCTAACAATAACCCGAACCCTAACACTCACCCTATCCCTAACACTGTCTCCCTAACCCTAACCCGAACCCCAAACCTAAACCTGAACCTAACCCTAACCCAAACCCTAACCCTAACCCTTACCCTAAACCTACCCGAACCCTAAACCTAACCGAAACCCAAACCCTAATGCAAACCTAACCTGAACCCGAATCTGAACCCTAATCAAATCCCTAACCCGAAAACTAACCCAAACTCTAACTCAATCCTTAACCATAAGGCTATCCCTAACCCTAACCATAGACCTAGGCCTAACCCTAACCTATACCCTAACTCTCACCCTCATCCTCATCCTCACCCTAACCCTAACACTAACCCCAGCCCTATCCCGAGCCCTAACCATTACCCTAACCCTAACGTAAACCCTAGCCCTAGCCGTGACCCTAACCCTAACCCTAACACTAACACTAACCCTACCATAGCCCCAATCCTAAACCCCAAACTTAACCCTAACCCTAACCCTAACCCTAGCCCTAGCCCTCATAACCCTAAACCTAACCCTAACTCTAGCCCTGGACCTAACCCTAACGCTAACCGTAACCCTACCCCTAACCCTAACCCTAACCCTAACCCTAACCTTAACTTTCTAAGTTTAGTTCAACACTCTCTTTTAAATTCTTCAAAAAGCCTACATTTTAACTAATTTAGTTTTGACTAGAAATCAATATCGGTTTATTCATCATTAAAAATGTTCAAGCTCAAATAGAATGTTTGTCAGCCTTGTTGTAGATGGGATTCAAGCTCTGAGTTAGAGGGAATTAATACAGGGCCTATCAGAGCCTTGAAAAGTCAGATTAAAAATGGACTATTATTTACTGAGTTAAGTCTATACCCTAAGGCAAAATAACCAGTACAATTACAGTTATTTCCCTTAATGAATAGCTTGGTGAAGGCTCTCATTTTGAAGTTACCAAAAAGTAAACTGAAAACAAATTATTTGGGCATAATTTGTGCCAGCTATTTTCTTCAGTTCTGAAATTTTCTGTAGACAAGAAATTTATAGGAACATATTTTTCTTTTCTTGTGTAGAAAAGGTTGATAATGCATACAATCTTACTTGTAATTTTTAATAACCTACAAATTATATATATTAACCCGGGTAGTGAATGCATATTTCCATTTCTTTTAAAATCTTTATTTCACACGAAAAACTACCTGTAAATGTTCCCCATACTTTAGTTTAATACCATTCATAACTACCTACTGCCAATTCTTGCATTTTTGAAACTTCATATGTATGCAGAAGGTGGAAATAAGTGCGTATAGCTGAAATGAAAGAACACAAAGTTCCAGCAATAAACGTTTGAAATGCAAAATAGTCTAGTCCTTTAATCAAATATTTATTAAGTTCCAACATGGCTCTGGCAAGTAGTAGTACATGTGATCACAGTGCTTAGAATAAGTTGGATGCCAGGAAATGTGTGTGACTCAGGTGTCATCAGTCTATTCACATTGGTTTGAAATATTTTAAAAATACTTTTGACTTGGCTTTTTATTTCAGTCATACTGATCATTATTATTCTATCAAAATCTATTTTTGGAGCTGGATAAATGGTTGAAGAAGTATTGCCCTACTTACCTCATTTTTAAAGAGACAGAGGTCTGTTAGAAAATGAATGGCTGCATTTAACATGTTTGATTATAATAATAATGACAAAAATTGCAACAATAGTAAATATTAAATGTCCTTTAATCTTCCCAACAAATCTATGTAGTTGGTAGTTCTTATCCCAGATTTGTAGATAAGGAAAGAGGGGCATGGAGAATTTATAAACTCAACATATCACAGCAAAATGGTAGAAAAGGCTTTGAGTGTCTCTGCAGAGTCTGAGCACTTAATCACTATACTATCTAAATTATGCTCACTCCTGAATTACAATAAATATGCTCAGGCACTTAATATTATTAATAACAATCTTGTTATATTTGTTATACATGTTTTCTCCTTTATAGTCTTTAATAAAACATATATTTAAGGATATTTTGAAAGCAGTGAATGAAAAATTTGAAATCTGTAGAGACATGGTAACAATTTGAAGTTCAGACTATACAATTATATATATAATTTTACCCCCTCAAATTATCTTATGTCTTTAGTATTTTTTTGGGATGGTTAAAAAGCAACTTCAATTTAATAGCTCCTTGTTTGCGTCTTTGAGATTTTAGATAAAACTTCTCATTTTCCAGTTTTATTCCACAATCATGTCTTTCTCTGAAATTCCTTTAAATTACATTAAAAAAAAACTATTTAAATTAATGCAGATACCACGTGAAAAGCCTGCACGTGCTGGAAATAGCATTCAAAGTGAAGATAAAAACTTTAGTTTTGTATTTCACATCTTGAGCTGACTTATAGGATGTGAACTTAATTGCTTTGTGTAGATTTGCTTAGAACTTAAATATAGACATTTTTAAAACGTACTTTGTGCTCTAAATGGAATTATGTTTCTTAACATAAATTGTTACTCTTTGTTAATTATAAAAAAGCCATCCTTAAAAAATGGGCCAAACCTTAACAGACATGTCAACAAAGAAGATACACAAATGACAAATAAGCATGTGCAGCCGTAATCCACATCTTCTGTCTTCAGGGAAATGCAAAATGAAATGACCATGAGATACCACTATGTACCTCTTAGAATGGCCAAAATCCAGAACACGGACAATAAAAAATGATGATGAGGACGTGGAGCAACAGGAACCCTCATCATTGCAAATGGAAATGCAAGATGGTACAGCCACTTTGGAAGACAGGTTAGTGATTTCTTACAAAACTAAACATACTCTTACCATACAATACAGCAATCACACTCTTTAATATTTACCCACAGAAGTTGAAAACTTATGTCTACCCAGAACTTGCAAAGGGATATTTACAGTAGCTTTATTCATAACTACCAAATCTTGGAAACAACCAAGACATCATTCAGTAGGTGAATGGATAAATACACTGTGGTACAGCCAGACAATGGAATATTACTCAATACTAAAAAGAAATGAGCTGTCAACCATGAAGGAAACTTAAACGCATTATTAATCAGTGAAGCCAATCTGAAAAGGCTCTATACTGTGTGCTTCCAATTCTGGAAACAGTAAAAATATCAGTAGTTGCCAGGGGTTAGGGACAGAAGGGGTAAAACAGGCAGAGAACAGAGGATTCTTAGGTCGATGAAACTACTCTGTATGATACTATAAAGCTGGGTACGTGTCATTATAAATTGTCCAAACTCATGGAATATATAACACCAAGAGTGAACCCTAATGGGAGCTATAGACTTTGGGTGATAATGAGGTTTATCATTTGTAACAAATATATACTCTGGTAGAGGATGTTGTTAAAGCCCCCTTTGTAATAAAGGCCATGTATATGTGGGGATGGGGTTACATGGGAAATCTCTGTTCAATTTTCTTGTGAACCTAAAATTTCTTTAAATAATAAATTCTATTCACATAGAAAAAAAGGAAATTGAAAGTGCATTAAAAAAAGATATTGGATCGATTGTACAATAATAAAAATACCTGAAAAAATTGGGTAGAAAACATTGGGTCAAAAAAGTAGCTAAATCTTGATGAGAAAGAGGAAGAGTATATCAAATGTGAGAAAGGTCACCTGGAAATGGCAACTGGAGGTAGTACACGTCAGATGAAACCTTATTTCATTGCTGGCTGATAATGGAGAGAGAAAATAAGATCACACAGGATATGAAATGTTTAATAGTAAAAGAAATGTTATTTTCTTATATTTATTGTCATTTACAATAATATTCAATTTATTGTCATTTTCAATTGATATTTATTATCTTTTATTTAAAAACATGGTAGATTAGACCTACTATTGTAATTATTTGTTTTAAATATTTTATATTTTTATTATAACTCATGGTACAGCAGCTGTAAGATTTAAACATAAACTACTTTTTAGTGTCATATGTTAAGTTACGAATTTATGCAGAAACAAATGTAAAGAATAGCAAACATTTAATGTCCATCTAGCTTTGATATTTACTGATTTTGTCCTTCCAGCAAGTTATTCAATAAAATATATAAGGGGGGTGACAAAAGCACTTAAAATAAATTGATTGGAGAAAACAAAGTTTGAGGCAAAGGAAAAGTAAGATAAAATAATATAATATATTGTTAGGCTAGATCTGTATTTATGTTTCAAAAAATTATCATGTTAGTTAAAAATAAAGCTATGTAGAGCTAGGGCTAGGGTCTGGAGCTCACAGACCCCTTGAGCACACTCACAAACACTTCACATGCAGGTCTATGAGCTAGGTAACCAGCAAAAAGGTCCTTGGAGCCTTGGCTGAAGTAGGAATAGACTTTATTCAGCACACACAACACTATGAGCTAGGCAGTGTGAAGAGAAACTCAAAAACTCAACTGCAGCCAGCAAGGTCCAAAGAAAAACTGAAACTGAGCAGCTGCCAGCAGAGTAAACATGCTGGACTGTTTGAGGTGAGCTCTGCTGCTAGCCTGCTTCACAAAACTGCAGAACACACTAAAGCAATTAACTAGAAAGATACATGTGTGCACGTGGAAGCACACTAACTCACCCACACAACTTGTTTACAAGAAATGTGCTGCTCAACCCCCCAGCCAGACATGAGCAGAGAGAGTCTGACTAAATTATTGTATTTTCTCCCCACAATCCTTTTATTGATTCTTTTATATTTTACAATGACTTTCACATTCTAAGATTATTATATAAACATTTTTAAAAAAAAATTTACTGAATTAAATTCTCTGGTTACCATGGAGAAAAAATCTATTAATCAGAAATAGCTAATCTTTTAAAAATTATAATTGGGGAATAGAGAAAAATTTTGTAAAGTGGAAAAAATTGCTGAGGCAGGATGGGTGAGTTTAGAATATAAGAATGAGGAAGCCAAAATATTCAGTGAGAGTTATGGGTCTAGGTTCATTCTTCTACATATGGATGTCCACTTTTCCCAGAACCATTATTGAAGAGGAAGTCTTTTGACTATAAATGGATTAAACAATTAAATATATGTCCTGAAACTATAAAACTTCGAAAAGAAAACATAGTGGACACACTTCAGGAAATAGGTCTGGGCAGAGACTTTATGGATATGATCTCAAAAGCACCGACAACAAAAGGAAAAACAAACAAATGGGATTATATCAAACTAAAAAGCTTCTGCACAGCATAAGAAACAACTAACAGCATAAAGACAACCAAAAGAGTGGGAGAAATATTTCCAAATTATGCATCTGACAAAGGATTAATATCTAGAATATACAAGGAACTCAAACAACTTAACAGTAAAAAACCAAATAAGCCAATTAAAAAATGGGCCAAGGAGCTGAATAGGCATTTCTCAAAGGAAGATATAAGAATAGCCAACAGACACATGAAAAAATGCTCAATATCACTCAGCATCCAGGAAATGCAAATGAAGACCACACTGAGATATCATCCCACTCTGGTTAGGCTGGCTATTGTCAAAAAGACTGGGACTAACAAATGCTGGTGAGGATGCAGAGAAAGGGGAAGCCTCCTACACTGTCATTTAGGTTGTAAATTAGTGCAGCCATTATGGAAAATGGTATGGAGTTTCCTCAAACAACTACAGGTAGAACTGTCATATGACCCAGCAATACTTCTGCTGAGTATATATCCAAAGGAATGGAAGTCATCATGTCAAAGGGACATCTGCACTCCCATGTTTATTGCAGCTCTGGTTACAATAGCCAAGAGTTGCAACCAGACTAAATGCCCATCATCAGACGAGTGGAGAAGGAAAATGTGGTCTATCTACACAATGGAATACTACTTTGCTATAAAAACAAAGAAAATACTGCCATTCATAGAAACATGGTTGAACTTAGAGAAAATTTTAAGTGAAATAAGCCACACACAGAAAGAGCTAACAAAACTAAATAAAAAAACAAACAAACAACAAAAAAAGATACAACAATCACAGTAATTTGCTGAACTTTTTAAGAACAGAGCAGGACTGAGGATTGTGGGGGTGGGAAAGGGAGAGAAGCAGGGGAAGAGCGGAGGGATGGGTGAAAGGCCATAAAAACAGATCACATTGTATAATGACGAATTAAAAAAAACAAACATAAGTAAATAAATAAACAAAATGAAGTTTTTTAAAAAAAGAATGAGGAAGCCAAATTAAGTTACTATATAATGATCCACTATTTTTTCCAATTAAATTTTGGTCATTACAGAAAATGCACTGCATTTGCCTATTTTTCCCAGCAAGTGTACAAAAATAATTCTCAGAAGGGAAGAGAGGAGGGCAGAATAATGAAGCAGTTAGTACTTAAAATTATAGAATTCACGAAATTTTGGAAATATAGATCCAAGATGGCATAATAACTATGAATCTTCCAGAAACATTTATAATTTTCAGGAATGTTCTTCTTTTAATAACATGAATGCATAATTCATAAAAGAAACAAAACTGTGAAGAATACACGTAAAATTACTCAAACTTATTAGTCATAAGTAATATGCTCAGTACATTTTGGGGACATGTGAAAATTATGCAGTAGACAGTTTGAAGATGCTCCAAATGGCCAAATCTGCAAAAAAAAGTAATCAATAATAATAATAATAGTAATGGTTTATGACCTTAGAAAAAATAAGTATCCATGAGTCTATGCTGATATAAAGAAATAACTGAATAAATAAATAAATCAGGTAAAGAGACAGTTCTTCCTTATGGTAGAGTTATAATCAATAATGAAGAGGGACTGATTGAAATATAAAATTAACATTTACTAAACACCACCGTAATGTTTGCTGCAAGCACAAATTATGAATAGATGCTAAAATTAATGTACGAAAGTATAATAAGTAATAGGTCAATTGCATAGTCTCAAACATTCTGTCAAGAGAATATTAATTACAAAGGGGAAACTTATAGTGGAGAAACCTGACATATGATGGGGCCACCTTAGCCATATGATCAATGTTACCTTCACTGACAATGGGAAATATTAAAATAAGCCACTGCTTGATATTATGCACCAAAAAGGACACAATACCATGTGTGTATTTTGTCCAAACTGTACAATCTTAATTTATTTATGAAAAAACAAGCCCAAATTCAGGGACATCTATAAATAATTGGCTAGTATTATTTATACCTGTCAAGATTGTAGAAGACAAATCTCTTCCTGATTTTAGGAGATTATAGAGATGTGAAACTAAATGCAATGTGGGACTTGCACCTGAACAAGTGGAACAGCTTATAGGTTGTATAAAGTCTGCAAATTAGTTAGTAGTATTGTATCAATGTTAATTTGCTGATATTGATCATTGCATTAGATTTTATGATATATTAACATTTGGGGACTCTGAGTACAATGTGTAGGGGAACTCTTTTTATGACTTAAACTTTTTATTATTCTGTAATTATTTCAAAATGTAAAGCTAGGGCCGACCCCGTGGCGCACTCGGGAGAGTGTGGCACTGGGAGCGCTGCAGCGCTCCAGCTGCGGGTTCGGATCCTATAGGATGGCCGGTGCGCTTGGTGTGGCCGGTCACAAAAAATAAAAAATAAATAAAAAATAAATAAATAAATTTATTAAAAAAGAAATGTAAAGCTAAAAAATAAATTTAAATAATTTCCTGGTAATTTTGCCTTTGAGATTCTAACAATTTTAATCATGCTCTTCGAAATATTAACTATACTAGTTTTTTTCCTAAGCTACCTGAAAATTTGTTAATTTATTCTACTACATACATTTGAAAAGTTAAATGACAATATGATGCCAAAATGCAGTATAAATGTGCTTTGATGTACAGAGGAATAAGTGGTTGTTACACTCTAATAATTGAGGACAACATTATGCTCAAGTTGATTTTAGTGAGGTGGAATCAAATTAATCCAAATGTGAATGCCGGGTCCCATGGGAAAGAGCATGGACAGCATTAGGTGCTCAGACATGTTTAGGAAACTTTCAATTGTTCACTTGAGTAGGAATGAATATTCTTTTCTTAATAACAAGTAAAATAAACCCATTTACAATTTATCATATTTAATAATCACAATGACCTTATGAGGTATTTTCTATCAATTCACTTTTACAAGTGAGAAACAAGCCTTTAAAGGTAATGCAAAGTGTCGGAGATCACACAGTTGGATAAAATAGTGGAGCCAGTCAGCCTGACTCCAGAGCCACATTTCCCTAAAGAGAAGAGAAGCCATGCTTGAGATTAAATGTGATTATTTTTATAATCTAAAGCGATAAGTACTGGAAAGAACAAATCCCCTCAGAGGCATGGAAGGATTTTATGTTGTAAATGGTCTATAAATAATCATGTTCTTTTGTCTGAATCGGATGGTAATCACTGCTCTGGTGTTTGTGGGTCATGTAGGAAAAGCTATCAGACCTCTTCATAAAAAAAATAGCTCTTTGTTGCTGTGGCCTCAGCTCACTTGGAAGCAATCAAATTGAACAATAGTCTAGGCAGACAAAGTAATCATCTCTTCTGTGTTTAAGGACCTAAAATGAAATGGTGCCTGGGCCTGGAGAGGGAATGGAGGATGGAAAAGTGGTTGAATCCCCAGATAAAATTATGTACCATAGCTGGGCTAATAGATCCTACTTTCAGGGAACACTTAGGAGCTGAGAGTCACAGGAATCTGTAACCAAGGGCTTGCAAATTCAATTTTAGGCATACTGAATGTAAGATTTATGTAGGGCATCCAGGTACAGGTGTTAGGTAGACTATTTTATCACGAGAGAGCATTGGGTTTTGGATATAGATTTGGCAGTCATCAGGAGCAAGCAGTGTATTAGCAAGCTTAATACAACTATTAGTAGACAAAATCCAGTTCATGCAATGTGATCCGTAAAGTCGATGAAGTCCTAGCAATCTCCAACATATCCTTCAAGAAAATTCAATAATAATAATAATAATAATAATAATACATGGTCAGATAAAATACTCACAAGACTCTAAAAAGAGAAACGATGAAATTCCTTAGTGAATTCTACTATAAAACTTTAAGAAAGGTAAAGATACAATATAGCAAGAGAAAAAAATGCAATTAGTTACTGAGATATCCACAAATTTCAGGTTCAGATCTCAGGGCTCTTTCTTAGTAACACAAGATAACTTCGTCTTTAAAATTGTTACATACCTAGATATGTGTGAGATGCATGGTCTCAGGGCAACCAAAGCATAAGTTGACTGAAGACTCTCCCACTGCCAAGTTCTTACCTGGAAGAGTCTATTTTGTGGGCACTGGTTGAGATCTCCTGTCTCTGAAACCCTCCTCCTCTATCTGATCCCTCTTGTCCACACTATCTCTGCTCCTCATCCCTGAGCAGTCTCAATTCTCCCTCAGCAAATATTTGCTAAAGGTTTCTGAAATCTTCAAGTGTGTAAACCACCTCAGAACTCTTTGGACTTCATGACACCTGCAGCTACTCTATGCAATGTGCTCTTTGGTGGTGCCTTTATTGGCACTCACACCCAATTTGGAGCCCACGAGGAATTGTCCCCTCTTTCGTCATGTGCTCAGTTTCACTGCTCTGTTGCACGCCCATTCACCACATTTAGGGGAGCCCCAGCCTTCTGTGAATGAGCACATATTATTTCGAACTCCATTCTTGTAGGACCTATCATTGTCCTCCCACCGCTCCTCCTGTCTCCTAGGCGATTTGCTACTCCACACATTTTCAGGGGGGATTTCCTGCCACGATATTTGTTTAAGCTCTCATCCAAGTTTGTGTATGTGCTTGTTTTAATTCTGTTATCCTGGTTGTTTTATCTGGTGTTTAGTAGAAGAAGGGGAAAGAAAGATCAAAAATGAAGCTTCCATATTCTCCTGCCAGAACCTGAAGCATCACCTGAGGCGGATTTGGTAATACATATTGTCCCAGGAAGTCACACGTTTCACCAAGGTGTTCAAGCTTATTTGTTGTGACTATACATCATTAAAAGGAATTTTTCATCAACAATTTTATTTGGTTTCTAAAGGACTTTGTTTTCATTTATATAAATTTGACTTTTAACAAAATGTCCTTTTAATGAATATGCCATTTTGGAAACAAAGTAGAAGTACTTCCCTATATGTGCATATATGATCGAGGGAATTCTCTTATGTCTTATGCATTTATGTATACATATTTATTGGTATATATTCATATGAATAATAATAAAGCAAGCTTATGTACCAACTTTTAAATTAGTTTTCCAGAAATAAAAACTTTCTGAAACGCTTTTTCACATGTACCTTATTAAATGAAGCTATATGGTACATAAAATAATTGCTCCTGTAAAGCAAAGAACATGCACTCTAGCTTTGCTAATGGGCTGACATCATTTTAACCAGATTTTAAAAGCATGGATGCACTTAGAAAAATCCGTTTTTTATCATATCATCTATTCCATTTTTTAAAGAAACTTCATAGCTCAGTTTTACAAGTTCTTTAGAAATAAATGCAAGAGAAAAATTTCACTCCAGCATGAAAACACAACAAAGAGCAATATCTTTTACCTCTTGACAGGAAGCATTTTTGAAAACAAATTGTCTAACCTAGTGTAACTTCAAAGTAGCAATCATTTTAGTAGGAAAGATCCAAAAGCATAACTATTTATCATTAAAAGTGTATCTATTATATAACTATACCTATTATATATATTAAGCTTAGAAGTAGTTTAAATAGATTAAAGTATACCTATTATACATATCATTAAAATTTATATAATTAAAAGTATATTAAAAGTATAACTATCATTACAGAAATGACTGTGCATGTAAAATAAGCATGTCAAACACACTTAAATATTATATTATTTAGGTGGGCAATTAAGCTTTGTCAAAAAGGTTCTTTTGTATTTGGTATTTGAGGAATGTCACTCACTATAAATGACCTATACAGAATTTGGTAACGGTTTGCCTCTATTCTGAAAATAAATTTACAATTAACATTTTTTGCTTGTATCTAAATATCCCAAGATGTTGTGTATGTATAATTCTATGAAGTGACAACACTGCACTCAATTTTCAGGAGTTTTATATATAGTGGCTTATGTTAAATAAATTAATATTTATGTTTGTTGTTGTTGTTGTTTTAAAATCACATACTCACAAATGGGACCGTATTGAGATACGTTAGGTTGGAATAAGAAATGTGTTTGAAATTATACTAGAACACACTGGTGAAGAAAAACGGGGTTTTTTGGCCTGTTTATTTCCAGGAATAGGTATTTGGGCAAAGTCTGAGGAAATCAACCAAGAATTGGATAATTGCTGTTCCTGAAAGATCAGGGCCGTGTGACTGTGGACAGATGCATATGTGCTTATGCCTATGGCCACAACACCTTAAAATAACAAGCTTCGCTATGAACTTGCCCAGAGAGCGTATTCTCAAGCCCTTTCTTCGAGTAACAAAGAAAGTTTTGGATTATTGAAAAAAAAAGATTTAATTGAAAAGAAAAAATTTTTTAAAAAGGAAGAAGCTTAATTTAAATATTAGAGCTAGGCATTTTAAAAAATGTTTTCCCCAACATATTTATTTGTATAGTACTGCTGTTCTCTGTAGTGTCTGAGTTACTTCTTTTCCAATGTTTTGGTTCCAGAGAGACAGAACAAAGGAAAGGCTCCAGTCAAACAAATACCTTTCTGTGAATCCAGCCTCTTCCCACCTCCTTCAGTGGGGTCACATGAGGAGCAAATGCATCATGCCTGGCACATAGCAGACCCTCAAGTAAAATGAGTTACTTCAGGTTTTTTTCTTCATGAGGAGGGCTAGACAGTCATATGATTTTTAATATCTGTTGTAAAGAGCTAGTTTTTCACTTTGATATTTTGTTTGGTTTTTATTTCAATACATTGCTGACTGATAGTTTTGTAAAATAAAATAATTATGCAATAAAAGTAATAATTATTACTATTGTTATTTACCAGTGGTTATTTCCTGGCTCTTAGGTAGTGTCCATTTACTCTTATACATATCAAGACTCAGCCAAAGACTCAAAGGGACCCCTCTGCAGATCCCCTCTGCCTGCTTTCTGCGAATTCTGGCCACCTTGGCCTGTCTAAACTCCAGTCTCTTTTCTTCTCCACTTGGCAAAGTCATCGGGCTCTGTTTGTCTTCTTTCTCCTGTGTCCTTGTAGTCAGCTGTGCAATCACTGTTCTGCTCTGCCTGGTATGCAATGTCTAGAAAATATCGCTTCATCATATTGCCTGGTTTTCTAGTTCTTTAATGAGGGAGGGTAAATTTGGTTCCTGGTACACTGTAACAGGGAACAGAGCAGTTGCTGTCGCCTACCATCAGAAGCTATTTTCTCCAGATATAGAATTTTAGATGTACAGTTTTGTGTTTTGTTTTTATTGTCCCAGAACTTTAAAGCTGTCACTATATTTTCTCCTGGCCTTCATTGTTGCTGATGAGAAATCAACTCACGTTCTTAGTCGTCCTGCCCTGTAGGCAACAGGCAATGTTACATCTATTGAAAATCTGTTCATTTTTTTCCCTTGTCTTTTTTCTCAGGTAATTTCCATTTATCAATCGTAACGTTCATTGATGCTTTTTTATTTTGTGCCAGTAGATTTTTTAAAATTCAGATATTTAATATTCTTACTTTTTGGATGTTAATTTGGTTAGTTTTTAGATTTTATATCTGTCTTAAGAGTTCTTATGTTCACCTATACACCAATCGTTTTCTGTAGAATTATTGACATCCTTGTCATCATCACTTTTAAATCTTTGGCTCTTAATTTAAATATTTAATTTGTGAGTCTATTTCTATTGACAATTTCTCTCTGGACTCTGGGTCAAATTTTCTTTGATTTCCTCATGTCTAGTAATTTTTTGATTGTATATTGTATATTAAGATGTGTTATTATAGAGGCTAAGGTCTGTTATTTTTCTCTGAAAAGTATTGACTTTTATTTTTTGTTAATCAGGTAGCAAAGTTGATCTTGTACAGGGGATATTTCTAAGCTTTGTTATTCTATTTTTGCCTTTAGGCCTAGCACATAGCCCTTAGTGCAGTAATGTGTTCCTTATATCTAAAGTATGGTACTTAGGGAATTTCAATGAGAATCCAACAGTCTTTAACTAATTTCCTCCAACTCCAAACTCTATCCCTTTGCTAGGCAACAATAGAATTTTCTACCCAAACTTTTTAGCCTCCAGGTTCATGTATTTCTCTGGGCTTTTCTACTATAATACAGTTTAAGTGTCATTCAAGGATTAGAGCAAAATTGTAAAGAGATTTAAAGACACTCACCACCCCAAGCAACAGATTCTCTTCTTTCCCCAGTTACCAGCCACTCTGGCATACCCAAATGCCAAATTCTGACTTAGTAGCCCAAAGGATTTCAACATATCAATTTTAAGAGGAAACAAACATTTAGATCAGAGGAACAATACAGTCTTCAAGACCCCAAAATCCACATTTCTGTTCTAATTTTAAATTTATTTTTTATTTTATTTTTACTGAAGCTTAGGAATCCAATCTTCCCTCTTTCTAACATATCTGACATAGTGCACTATATACCCTATAACTTACCAAGTATATCCAGAATGCAGAAGAATGAAACTACATATGCATCTCTCACCATACACTAAAATCAACTCAAAATGGATTAAATACCTAGGTATAAGACCCGAAACAGTAAAATTACTAAGGGAAAATACAGGTGACACACCAGCAGTTAGGTCAGGGCACAGGCTTTATGAACATGAGCCCAAAAGCACAAGCAGAAAAAGAAAAAATGAACAAATGGGACTATATCAAACTAAAAGTTTCTGCACAGCAAAAGAAACAATCAACAGAGTGAAAAGACAACCTACAGAGTGGGAGAAATTTTTTGCCAACTATGCATCCGACAAGGGACTAATATCCAGAATACACTTAACAACTCAAGCAATTATATAGTAAAAAAAAAAAAAAAAGACCCAATTAAAAACAGGCAAAGGAGCTGAATAGACATTTTTCAAAGGAAGACATACAAGTGGCCAACAGAGGCATGAAAAAATGCTCGACATCACTAGTCATCAGGGAAATGCAAATTAAAACCACATTAAGATGTCGCCTCACTCCAGTTAGACTGGCTATAATCAAAAAGACAGCAAATAACAAATGCTGACGAGGGTGTGGAGAGAAGGAAACACTACTGCACTGTTGGTGGGAGTGTAAATTAGTGCAACCACTTTGGGAAACAATTTGGAGTTTTCTCAAGCAACTACACATAGATCTTTCATATGATCCAGCAATCCAGAGGGATGGAAATCATCATGTCGAACAGATACCTGCACTCTCATGTTTATTTCAGCTCTGTTTACAATAGCCAAGATATGGAACCAACCTAAATATCCATTAATAGATGATTGGAAAAGGAAACTGTGGTGTATATACACTATGGAATGCTACTCTGCCATAGAAAAGAATGAAATACTTCCTTTTGCAACAACATGGATGAACCTTCAGCAACTTGTGTTGAGTGAAACAAGCAAAGCACAGAGGGATAAATACCTCGTGCTCACTCTATGTGGGAGCTAAGAGAGAAAGGAAGGCAGGAAAGAAAGACCTGTTTTTTTATACTTAGCCTCAGTAGTGCTGTGATCTAACAGAGGGAGGGACATTCCTGGGGCTACAAATTGGAATTGAGGGGAGAGGGAAAAGGGGAGAGAAGTTGGGGGATAATTGCAAGGGGACAAAGGGTACAAAAGCAATTTCTGGTAATGGGTATGTCCCCAATATGAATCTGACCCCCACATCTTTATATCTCATGAATATTCAAAATAAATAAATAAAAATTTTTTTAAAGAATGTAAAAATTTTTTTAAAAAATCCAAATTTTACTAATATATTTAGTATACTTTACCCTCTCTTTTGGCTCTTGAATTAACTGCTGTGGAATTGCTACCAAAGAGTTCAGGTACAGATAATCTTCCATTTCATCATTTCTGCATCTATTCCCTGGAAATGGAGCAAATCTTAACTTCTATTCAAAAGAATGCTGTTACTACATACAAGACACCTCACACTTCAGAAAGAATTCCTAACAGTTCATTAGCAAAACTGATAAATGGACTGACTGACAAAAAGAAGTCTATGGAATTTTGCATAAAACCTTCCCCCATCTTATTATTTCTTTGTGGAAAATAACTATGGTGATGGGCATTTTTAGCGGTGTTTTCTTTCTTTTTTTTTTTAACCTTTAAAGTCCATCGTATAAAATAAGTCCTTTTTTTTGTCAAAATTAATCTGTATTGTATTAGAATCATTAGTGACTTTTTAAAATGGACCTCAAATTGTTCTGAAATAACTTGTATGGTTTATAAATTTATAAATTCACTTTATTACCTGGGTTACTTTTATCCTTACTAGATTGACTGATAGATAAACAGAAAATTCAATATTTTACAAGTAATTTCCAGGTATATTGTACAATTCCCATAGAGGTCCCCCCCTTTTTGTTCTTTTTCTGTATAGAGAAAATACATAGCAAGTCACAATCTAGAAAATCCTAGGGAAATTTTTTAATAAATTAAAGTTTGCCAGGACCACTTTCTCAATTTTGCATCTTGTGTGATTGTCTCAAAGAATGATGAACTCATTGTCTTCAGGACAATTTGCCGGATATGAAGAGTCTCAAGTGTATGTGGTGGTGTCAAAATTCACTAAAGATGACCAGGTGCCGGCGTTCTTGTTGTATCTGACTGGAGCCAAGAAAATAATTAATTTTTGTGATGTGCTCATTTTTCTGACAAATTTCTCAACTGTGTCTTTAATTCCTTGGATGTATTCAGCACGTTTTCCAAAGCCTATATCTGATATGGAGGAAATGTAGGGTTGCTTCTCAAAAAAGATGATCTCAAATGAAGATTTTAAAGCAACCAATAGGAAAAAAAACTTAAATTCTTTTCTTCAGACCTATCACTTTGGTAAAGTTCAGATGTGGAAGATAGAATTAGCCTTTCCTTATTTAATTTAGGTAACTTATTCCAGAAAATCACCTTACTCTTTAGACATTATATTTGAAATGTAAAAGCTATTTACTGTATTTTTATAGACTAGTCTAAAGACCATTTATATGTAGTATATTTTGGAACACTAAAACAGGTCAAATGATATTTTTTCCTAATTATTAACATATCATAGATATAGTAAAAATTATTTACTTTTAAAATACATATCTCTATTAACTCACCTTTTGGAAAAGAATTTAAAAAATAAATTGAATTTTAGGTAACTTTATCAATGAAAACTTCATGTCACAATTTAGTATTTTAAATTTTTTAGTTATAGGGCTACAAGGCTGAGACTTTGTCCTGTGAATACCAATTGCTTTTTAAAAGTCCAAGAAATCTATTTAAGCCATCGTGCTGCATAGACAAAATATAGTTTGGGCCTATATTAAAATATAGTTTCTTACAATTAATAGTAAACCCACCTTGGTTCTGGTTGGTAGATGGACGACTAGCATGAAAAAGATAGGACAAAAGAAAAGCTATAAAAATTTTTAAAAATGTTTTCTTGTTTTGAGTTTGCATAGTTCTCAGTAAATCTATTCCTAAGCATTAAAACTTCTCTGATGCTAGTATAAATATGGTTTTTTTTGAATGTATGTTCTCTAGTTGTTTATTTGTCATGAATTTGAAGGCAGTAGATTTTTTTATAATTAGCTTTTATCCTACTTCTTTTTTGAATTGTTTGTTTTTTGACTTTGTGTTATCATTGACTCTCTGAGGTTTCCCGGATATATCATCTGTAAGTAGAAATTGTTTTATTTCCTCCTTCATTGCATTGCCTCTAATTGATTTCACTTTCTAATTGTATTGGTTATTACCGCTAGTAAAATGTCGAGTAATAATGCAGGTAGTGGGCATCCTTGCCTTGTTCCTGATCTTGGTGGAAATACCTCTAGTGTTTCTCATCAAGTTTAATCTCCATTTGAATTCTCATGGATATATTTCTGTTTTAATCATTTGGTATTTCTTTCTCTATTTCTCCTCTTTGTTCTAAAAATGTGTTTAGTTTGGTGATGAGTCTTTGTTTTACATAATTTGGCTATACATAAAACATAAGGAGCTCTTTTTTACATAATTATACATCCTTGAAAATCACTGTAATGAAGGCTTATGTATTTTTCCTAAATTTATTATTCTCTGCAAATGGTGTCTTTCCACAATGTTCATGCTATAAGTATTTGTCCATCACAGAAGAAAATTACAGTACTTACCAGCAATGTGAGGCTTAATGTAATTTATTTGAAATAACAATATTTTAGGATTATATTTAATATTGTTCAAAATGGCTTTTACATCTTTGTTCTTGTTTGTTTTATCTTTTTATTTAGTTATGATAGAAAATGGACATTTCTGTTGACCAAGAGAGGCATTTGTTATTTAAATAAAATAATTTTCAAGTAAATAGGATTTGAAAACCAAAGTGGCCATGCACAGTCTACTAAATTTAATCTCTGCCAATTTCAGCAAAACTTGATTTTTTCAACGTAAATTAAAACAGTTTAAACTCTTTACATGTGCTAGGTTTCAGCAATATTTTACCTAAAAACAGTGTATTCTATAATTGATTCTATAAAAAGAGGTGATTTGTGTTGACTCGGTTTTACCTGGATGCTTAGATATTCCCTTAGTCCACTGCATTCTTGAAGAAATTCACATATTCTTTGGGGTCCCTTTTTTGTTTTTCTGCTATTTTCTATAGCAAATGTTACCCAACCTTGGTATTATGCAGTTCACTTTAATTGCAAGAATCTCTTTAGAATAAGGCCAGAAATGATTCAAAACATTTATTAGAATGAATACTTTTTATTATAAATTGATGTCTTTTCACAAACACTTCACGTCTATAAAATTAAAGATGAAAAAGGAAGAAATAAAATAACTGCTTTAAGAAGTTAATTAGTTTAATAATTATAGTCGGTGCATTTATAAATGTTACCTAATTTTATAATCCTTTTGGAACCTGATTTTTCTCACGTAAAAACTGATTTTTGGTTGTTTTTTTTTAAAAAGAAAATGACTACAGTTATAATTAAAATCAACTATCAACAGTGTACCAATTAGGGACACTGTTGATTGTAATCGTAAACTCTACAAAAATGTAGAAAACTTAGTCATTGTTTTTATGGACGGACAGAAAATCTTTTATTGTAATTTTTTTACTTAGCTACGAAAAATGATTTACATAAAGATATTTAGCATTTGTGACAAGTTCTATTATGTTATTTTCTAAGATTCAGAAAACAAATAAGTTTTTTAAAATATCCATTTTAGGTTAAACTAATGTAAAGCAATGGTGAAAATTTGTTCTTTCTTCTTTAGAAACACTGTGTTGTTTTTTCTTTTCCACAATATTTTTGGTGATATATTTGATTATGTGAGCTTGTTCAAGATGCTGAGATGTAGTCTGTGGCCTATGTTGCTGCTACTACAAATATTGTAGCTTCTCAGTGAAAAAGGTCCACATCTTCTTTTCATGCTTCAGAACTGATGGCATGCAATCTGTGATTCTGAGAAACACTTCTTCACTACGTTTCCAACGCAAATACCAGTGTGTCCCTGAAGCATCTGGAACTTATGCCAAAAGCTGAGTATTTTCTTTTATCATAACCCATCTGCAAACTGAGTCTACCATTCCTCCTCCTCCACCTGCAATCATAGTTTACTATATTCGTACCTGAAATGTATGGAGTAACTTTGATGTTCACTAATCTAAAATTTTGGATCATTCCAACTGTTCAGTATCTTTCTGATGAATCCCTTTCCTAAGATTTCTCAGGACATCTTAGATTCACTAAGATTCACTGCCTCTAAGTTTAGTTAAAAAAAAAGACATCTGGCCTGTCCACAGCACATCAGTCTGCTACTTAAAGAAGTGCTGTACCATGTCTTTCTAATGCCTGCTGGATGTGGGTCGTACTTTGTAGTGTTGACAGAGGGCTCCTCGTGTTTGTTTATCTTCAGCCTGGTTAACATTCTGCTGCTGCTTTATACATCCTGGCTAAGTTAGGTTTCTTTCAAGTGTCAGGAAACAGAAACATGATTGGACTACCTTAGGTAATAGAAGTTTATTTTCAGTGAAAGTAAGAGACAGAAAATGGTCTGAGCAACCAAATAATAGGGCTCGCAGAAAACTCACATTGTGTTTCAGAATTTAGGGCATCTCTAGCTCCATGTCTCTATGCAGCTGTGTGAGCCACAGACCCCATTCTCTCTGACTCTGATACTCCACCATTAGACCGGTCCAGCTACTCTGGGTTTCTGCTTCTACTGTTTCTATCATGTGAAATAACTTCTGTTTAAATGTCTTCTCTCTGATTTGCCATTTCTACTGTCTCATTCTTCTGCTTTCTGACTTCTTTCCATGTGTCTTGTCAAAGGAACATTCTAGACAAAAGAAGAAGAAAAAAATTTTCTTGCAAAACGTTGCAAGGCAGACTTCAGAAACACTGGCTTAAAAAGCACAAGTTTTAAAAAGAAAATAAAAATCACAAATTATGACAGGATGGCCATTTAGCAACATTGTTCTTCCTCTTTGTGGGGAAAATAGAATAGTTTAGTCAGGCTCCCTCAACATTTCTTGTAAACAAGTTGTGTGTGGGTGGAGTTAGTGCTCAAGTGCACCCTTGTATTTTTCTAGTGAATTGCAACTTCAGAAGTGCAGTTTGAAGCAAGCTGGCCAGCAGAGAGTTCGTGTCTAAAAATAGAGCATGTTTACTCTGCTGGCAGCTGCTCAGTTTCAGTTTTTCTTTGGACTTTGTGGGTAGCAGTTGAGTTTCTGAGTTTCTCTGTGGACTACTTAGTTCATAGTGCTGTGTGTGTGGTGAATAAAGACTATTCCTTCTTCAACCAAGGCTTCAAGGATCTTTTTGTCCAGTTACCTAGCTCACAGACCTGCATGTGAAGGGTTTGTGAATGAGCTCGGGGGGGTCTGTGCAGCCCTAGCTCTGCAGTTGGCTTTGTCAGCAGGACTGCGCCACACTCTTGTTTTAGTAATACTATATCTAAGAATTTATTGTTCGGATGTAATAACACATAAGCATAAAACTGTATGCTGACAGTAACTGTATTAATCATTAAATTAACTTTTTTGAGCACTTACTACATGACAAAAACTGATAGTATCTTCATATGAGCGTGTATTTTCATCTGAATAACAAAAACTATGTGATATAGTACTATTACTTTCCACATTTACAGATAACAAAACTGACTCAGAAAAGGTAATTTGCAAATTATCTTTTCTAGTTAGTAAATGTATATTACAATATTTTAAGAACGTAGCTTAAGAGTCTGAATACTTGACATTACATGAGAAATAGAGGAAGAATATTTATGTTTAATGTCTAAAGAGTAGAACTTAAATAAGAAATAAGTATATATTTTCTTTTGTGGGTACATCGACATAGAAAGCTAACATATGATAAATACACTATACTCTTATTTTATTAAATATATTTTCTCCAAGAATATAAAATGTCATCAATGCCTGTGCAATTAATTTGATTGGATAAAGCATGATATGAATATCTGTATAAATAAATATGCCTACGTAAAAGTCTATAAGTTACAGACTGAATTGTTAGTTATGGTAATTTTTGAGTGATAGTATTATAAATAATTTTTATTTTCTAAATAAGCCAAATTATTTACAGTGCACATCCTATTATGTTTATAATAAAATGTTTAACTAGGATTCAGATATGGTATGTATGTCTATGTGTATTTTTTAACATATACATTCTATGGAAATAATATTGGCATTCTGATTGAAATGCAAATAACAAAGAAACCCCCAAATCTTCTGCTAATCTTCTACTACATTAGCCAGTAAGCTGCTAGGAAGAAATCTTAACTTATGTCTTTATAAGTTATTCTTTGGATGGAGTACTTAAAAATAAGGAGCTCAGTAGAACTATGCCATAGAATAAAAACGCTTCTATTTGCATAGTAAACAAGTAGCAATTCTGACATGTACTGCAACATTTTCTATTCAACATGTGTACCCTTCATCACAGATGAGGGCAATTATCTCTTACCTTACTGGATAATAGGTGCTGGTTTCATATTCCCAGACAATTGCGCAGCAAAATGACAGTGCTGAACATAGGAATGCTGGAATATTTACCCAAAAGACATTTGGCAATTTTAAGGTGATTTTCCCAGGCCTAGTAAAAATGAACATGTTAAAGCATTGCTTTATGTTTCTAAAAGTGTCTAAGATATTTCTGGAGTATTGCATTCTCTCCAGGAGGCCATCAGGTGTTGAATACATTGATGGGAAGGAGATCATGCTACTAAGACAAAGACAGAAGAGAATCAATGAATACCTTGTGAGAATTAGACATTGCAGCATATCCTTAATAAGTTCCAACTCCAAGACTTCTCTTAGATGCCAGGAGAGCTGAGCATAAGGAAATAATTTTTATTAGAGTTGCAAGTGAGAAAAATGAAATAACAAAACAAAAATGCATCACACCACCTTCCATGACATCAAAATACTCAGCGTCATTTGGTACAAATCCCTAGTTCCTGAACAACTGAAGAAAATGATACTACTGTCAAAAATATAACCTTATCTGGGCAGACAATATTCAAATCTTCAGCCATTATTTTCAGTTGTTTCATTTCACTGACCTTTTAAAAATACTTTTCATATTTATTTTAAATTATGCATACCAAACCTGTATATAAATTTTAGGTAGGCTGTTCAGCCAAAAACACCGACAGAGATAAGATAGTAATTGGCTTGCTGCTTTTCTCACTTCCTGTAACTGCCTGTAACTTACTAACACTGTAGGCTTTTAACACTGAAGTCCCATAGATAGTTCCTTCATTTACTTACCAGAATCTCTGATCTGCAAAGACAAGAATTCTAGAGTGTTCTTCCCCATATCAGCTTCCGCCCCAGAGGTCTGTATCAGAATGTTGAGGTGAGGAATGATGTGTATTTTGTTGTTGCTGCTGCTGCTGAGGCCATTTTGGATTTAATATTCATGTCCCAAAGGTGATATTGATATAAAACTCTGGTGGTACAATATAGGATTCAGAGAGTTTGTTATTTCTCACTTTCCCCCCCATAGCCACAATGGTCTTTTTGTTTTTCTAGTATAACAAGTTCTTCCCCAATTCAAGGCCTTTGCACATGATGTTTCATTTTATTTATTTATTCATTTATATTTTAAAACCAGGAATACTATTCCCTACACTGGATTTGTAACCAGCTTCTCTGTAACCTAAGAGTTTCAGATTAAATGCCGCATCCTCGAATGTGCCTTTGGTTGATTTCCCTATATAAGGTAGCATCTTAATTTATTCTCTAACTCATCCCCTTGTTTATGTTTTTCATAGAACTTTTTATAATATTTAATTACATGTAATCATTTTGTTGACATATACCTTTTATAAAAATGTCTCTACAATTAGAGACTCAAATAGGCAAGAATTTCAACTGTCTCCTTTAGTTTTGCAACACTAGCCAGTGCAGTGACTAACAACAGGAATACATAATATTTGATTTGCTGAAAGAATGCATGAAACAGGCATGAATTTATTAACTTTAAAATATATAAATACTGGGGAGATATCAACAAATGAGCCTATCTACTTCATTTTTATTTTTATACTTCTGTCTCTCCACTTTGCCATAGGTAGATCTTGTATTTGTCAACTTATTTTCAATTTTAAGTTATTAAATTTAAGTATTTAATGTTGCATTACTATATTTGAGCATACTTAATAGTAACAATTTAGAGCATGCCTATCAAAACTCCAAGCTTCTGAGAATCTTAGGTCCTCCAGTCCAGAACTTTCACAAGTTCTAAAAGGGATATTAAAAGGGGCTGCTATAAGGAAAAGTTTAAAAGAGTTTGGCTCCATAACTGGTGGGGGTAATGTTTGATTTAATGCTTTGTATATTGAACAGTGGAGGAACACTGAAAAACTGGGCCCCATAGCTTGATTTATCCATGCGTTTCTGTCTTTTTGAAGTAAATTCCATAATGAACACAGAAAAAAGTAATTACTTTTGATGTAAATAATTATAGTCGACTTTAAATCCATATTATAATGTTTAATTATATAAGAAACTATAAGCAAATAATATCTCTTCATTTATTATTCTCTATTTTTTTATTTATGGAGATGACTGGGAATGACAAATATAACATAAATGGTTTTAACACCTTCTAGCTTTATTTTCCTCCTCATCATTCTATGTGCTATAGTTGTACTATTTATTACACGTTACGAAATGAAATGTTTTCTCAGGTCCTTGTGTCTTTGCAAATCCTCTTGCACCTACCTGGAATATCCTCTCCCCTCCTTCTTTTTCTTCTTCTTCTTCTTCTTCATTTTGATCTTTCCCTTTTTTAGATACTTGATAGACTACCAGTATTCCCTTTTTATATTACTCAGCTTAAACTCTCATGTTCTCCGGGAAATATCAGGCAGTCAGGTGTTCCTCAACTGGGGTTGGTTTAACATTCGGTGAGTATTCATTGAGCTCCTGCAGTGTCTCAGGCTTTTTCTAAGTTCTGGAGATATAACTATAATCAGAACAGAGTCCCTAATCTCATGGTTTTTATATCATAGAATTTTGTCCCTATATTCCACAGTAGTGCATATAATAAGGTATATCTCTTGTTAACACTTCATCAGAATATTAGCTTCTATTTATTTTCCTAAATGAGGCACATATCGTCAACACATTAATTAACAAAACATGATAAAATATAGTAGATTATCCTGGGGCAGTTCTGACAAAATGCTTCATTACATATTTCAGGTGATTATTTCACAGAGAACGTTTTAGAAGCTTGATAATTAACTGATTATTTTCAAGAGAAAATTTAAATCATGGTCTGTCAGGAAGGGGACATTCAGAGGAAATGGGTGTGATTTGAGGAACTTGTTTCATTGGAAATGGTGTATGTACTCCAGTGGGAAGAATTTGCATGTTCAATGATCTTTCATTGACTCTTACAAAGTGAATTCTTCTACTGTGAAGAATTTACAAATTTCATGGGTTTGAATGGAAATTAGTTTTCTTCTGCAGTGTAACAAATTACCACAAATTTAGCAACTTAACACACATTGCTTATCTCACAATTTCCATGGTCCAGGAGTCTGAGTAGAGATCAACTGGTCCTCTGCTTAGTTTCTCACGAGGGTGAAACAAAGGTGCTGACCACACCTGGGATCTCACCTGTGGGGTCCTCTTCCAAGCTTGAGTGGTCATCGGCTGAACTTAGTTTCTTGCAGCTGTCGGACTGAGTTTCCCATATTCTTGCTAGCTATTGGCTAGAAACTTCTCTCAGCTCCTTGAGGGCACCCACCACCACTTGCCACATTACTGTGTACGTAGGCAGTTCACGACATGGCTGGGTTTTCCTTCTTCAAGACCAACAGAAGGATCTACTTTGTTTTGACTTTTTCTCTTTAGAAATGACCTGGACCCTCCTTTAAAGTTCATGCCTTAAAGGGCGTTGAAAAATGGTGCTGAAGAAACAACCAATCAAGGTCGTCTGAGTTCTGGTAACTTTGGCATCCCAAAAGAAATGGCATGGGAAAAAGGAATATGGCTAGACTAGACCTGAACTTGAAAATTAAATTACATAATTTTTATTTCTGTTAAATTCTGGAAATAAAAGTAGCAAAATAGCAAAACTTGTTTTCTTATATTTAAACACATTAATTAGGTATGGAAAAAAAAAATACATTCCTTATAAAGTCAGGGCCAAACAAGCGAATAAGCCAACTGATAAGAGGCCTGAATTATATTTGCTAAATTCCTTCACCTTTCCATATAACCTCTTAATAATTGGAATGAAATTGCATCCGTTTTTAGCCAACAGCCTCAAGGAGAGGAAATTATACAGAACATATAACCAGGGGGGAAGAATCTTGGAACTGTCTTAGAATTCTGTGTACAACAATTCAATTGTTAAAAAATGTATTTGTTGGTATTTATTGCATGTAAGAAAATATTTGATATTCCTATAGGATTGTGACCCTAAATGATAGCCATGAATTAATACCCTAAAGCCTGATAAAACTTTCTCTTTTGCCCAGAAAAGTAAAAGCATTGGTGTATAGCCTTGCCTTTACAACATTGTGCTCTATCACCCAAGAAGTGGTTTGGTATGCCCCGAGTCTCCCAACCTGGAAAGACAACTCAACCTTGGGAGCCTAAACTAACAGGATAAAAGTTTTCTAAACTTATCCATCTTCTGAACAGAGTATGATATTTTGTTAGTTGAAAGTCTAGAATTTAGGATTGGCGAATGTAAGCAAAAAAGAATATAAATACCTGAGCGACCATATTTTCCTGTATGAATAATTTATCCTGCATTGATACACAGACAAAAGCACTGCAAGATTTTGGAAAGAGGAAAATCATGCCTAAATCATTTTCACTGAAAAGAAATGTTAGCATATAAATTAATTTGTTCCCTTTTATGTCTACTCTTGTGAATTTTGGGGCTCTGAAGAAAGTGATTTTTTTCTTCCTTATATTCTTATTGCCCAGGTAAATGCCTGTAATAAAATATTAGATAAAATATTTGTGAATAAATATATGAAGGCAAGAATGATATTGGTTGATATGCTATTGATGTATCAATGAGATGGACTCTGCAATGAGGGTGTTATTGGCCCATTGACAGGGTAATTCCTCATTTGTGCAGATCTATCCTGAACATTGCAAAATATTGAGCATACTTAGTATTGGCTCACTAAGGCCAAATCACACACTCTTACCCCCATTCAACCTTCAGCCCCATCATACACACACTCGTCATTGTCACAACTGGAAATGTACCCATACATTTCCATACAGTTTCTGTAGGAATCAGTACCAAGAACCATGAATGTAATGACTCATAGTAGGTAATCTAGACAAATTTTTAAAAATGTACGTATATGTCTTCTAGTGTATTAATGCATATCAGGAGGACATGGGATACAGTTGTGCACATAACTACTTCCTCAAATAATCTATTATATCCTCATTACTTAATTAAAGCTTGTTCAATGATTTCATTTGTTTAGTTATTAGCTATTAATCCACTAATGAACATCTGCATACATAACAACATTCTAAAACAAAAATTAAAATGAAACCACTCTATAAAAAATAAATAAAATAAAATAATGGAGAAGGCATTTTCTCCCAAAGAATCAATGAAGTATCCATAGTGGTTAGAACTATTAAATGTCTGTTAGTCTTTTGTACATGACATTTCTCCTCTAATAGTGGTATTGTTTTCTGACCTTCAGTAAATATTGTTGTCATATTTTAAGTAATCTGTGTTTCAATTTTTTGTTTGGGAGATATTTTCTGGTCTTTGCTGTTGTGCATTTATTTTAATGTATCTTTAGAACCTTGGTCTTTCTGTACAAGTAAAATCATGTCTTCCTAAAATTTTACAAAAATGCTAACATTTTTACTTCAAATATGACTCTTCCAAATTTACTGTATTTTCTGCATACAGGAATGCAAGTACATGTTTGTTGAAGCGTCTCACTCCTCCATCTGTCAACTTTTTTTTTTTTTTATCTGTTCATAGATACTTTATTCCAAGGGGGTAAAATACTTAAAAACACATTCTTTTTTTTTTTTTGTGAACAGTAAGGGAATCGCAACCTTTGGCTTGGTGTCGCCTGCACCATGCTCGGCCAGTGAGCGCATGGGCCATCCCAATATAGGATCCAAACCCGTGGCCTCAGCACTCCCAGCACCACACTCTCCCAAGTGAGCCTCAGGATCGGCCCTTAAAAGTACATTCTAATTCATTAATTTTCTCTTAAATTCTGTCTCTTCCATTGTTTAGTCTGTACAGTAAGTTTTTCATTTCAATTATTTTAGAAAATTATTTCCTAATGTACTACAAGATTTGGGGAAGTGAAACTATTCTGTATATTCTTCATTTGTCAAAACCCGTGAAACCATATAACACAAAGAGTTAATCCTAATAGAAATCATGCACATAGGTTAACATATTGTATCAATATTGGCCCATTAATTTTAACAAATGTACTTCACTAATGCAAGATGTTACTAATTGGAGAAACTGTGTGTTGGGGAGATAAATAAAAAAATACATGAATACTTAATATATGTTATGCACAATTAATCTATAAATATAAAACTGCTCTAAAAAATTAAGTATTAAAGAATTGCTAAGTGTTTATCAAACCTGCCTGGTAAATTTATTCAAAATTATATATTTATTTGGCAAAAAAATTTGTATGTATTTATTATGTAAAAAATGATGATTTCAAATATGTATGTTCTGTGAAATAGCTAAATTGAGCTACTTACCATATTCATTACCTCACATATTTATCATTTTTCTGAGGTGAGAACATTTAAGTTCTACTCTTAGCAATTTTTAAGTATGCAATATGTTGTTAACTTTAGTCAACAAGTTGTAAAATAGATCTCTGGAACTTATTTCTCCTCTCTTCAGTTTTGCGTCCTTTTCCCAGCATCACCTCCATCCCCTCAAAACCCTGGACATTTCCAAGACACGTGACTAAAGTCACCTATTACCCAAGAGCAGAAATAGGAAATTAATGTGATACATTAAAAAAGGTAATTGCCTTCCTTAACCACGAAGATGGCATTTTATAAAATTAGCTGCTTCTCTTACAAGCCAACCTTCATTATCCTTTACCTACTCTTTAAAGACTATACAAACAGGAATAAGCAAATTATGGATAAAATGTTCTATAACTGGGAGAACTCAACGGCCAGTTGCCCACAGCTTACCTGCTGGTGTCCTGTGACACATATTGAAGCCTCCGTTGTACTTTGAGGAAAAATGTTCAAAACATGCCCAAAGTTCTACCCAGCAGCCGCCCCGGGAACCTGCATGCACTTCTGTCCCACTGGGAGTGGCAACCGCATCGGCGGTGCTGGACTCGGGTCAGCCCTGCTGGAATGGCAGTGAAAGAGAAACTCATGTTTCAGCACAGCTAAGACGTAAACGTGCAAGTGCACTTTTTAGTGAACAGTGTCATGTATACATTAACAGGCGGCCAGGGGATAACTCTGTGACCAAAGGGAAACAAAACCTATTCTAGAAAAACAGCAGCTCTGCCTTTCAGGGATAAGACAAACCTGCAAGCTGCTGAGCTCTCTGCTGGTCACCGGTGATGTCATCCCGGTAGCACTGACCCTGTCACCGCCAGAGGTGCCTCACCCAGTCCCCTCCAATCTGTCCGCTGGACAGGAGGGGCGCCATTCTGTCCACACCGCTTCCTTGATCACCTGCACCCTTGGGGCTTGCTTGTTGGGAGGAAAGCTGTCACCCGCGGCAGCTGGCTTAAACCTTAGCAGCAGCAGGAACAGCTGCCCGTGGCCAGGACACTGCCCCAGATGAAACTGTTGCTGCTGGGCCTGGCCATCTCTTCCCAATGGAAATAAGTTGTTTGGGGGTTCAGCAGACTCTAGAATGAAGCGGGCCCCTTGGGCACAGGGAGCAACAGCACATCCTAGTGGGCTAATTTCCCCAAAGCTTGAAACTAGGTGTCTTGTCTCACTCCAAGGATGGCTGTGGCACTGCAGCATCGCTGGACGCTGGGTGGCAGTAGAGGGCCTCACAGAAACCAGGCACAGACAATCTGGCCTCCAGCAAAGGAATGATGCTAATGCGCTCCTCTGGGTAGAATTTGCACAATAACCCACATGGAAGTCGAAGCAGGACAGGGATGAAAACTATGGGGCAAGAGGTCAAGTCTGCACAATCCCAACCAACCCCACAGATGCCCATGTCCAGTAACGGCACACACTGGATGGCTCCCCACAGGCAAAGGAACAGGTGAGACACACCCCTTCTCTGTACCTGGTGACGGATTCAGGGAAGTCAGGCTCCAGGCCCTCTCTCACTCCCACCGTGTCCTGAATCCTCACCATCAGCTACAGCTGCAAGGACTGTTTCTCTTCTGTGAACCTGCAAGCTAAGGGTCTGAAGCGACACAGTGGAGAAAGCATGCGAGGAAATTCTGCTCCACTTTTCCACCTCAGTGAGGCACGTGCACAATGTAGTTTCCCATCTCAACTGTTGCTTCGCTGTCAAGATTTCTTTTGGTGTGAGAGACCAAGGTGTCAGTAGCAAAAGAAAATGTTTTGCTTTTGCTCCCCTCAGTATGCTTCAACATTTCCAAGTGAATTTCACGTCACAAGGGGAGATGGGGATTGCCCTCAACTGGAATGTGGGTCACCTCCCAGCTGTGTGGTGATGTGTCTGGGGCCAAGGCCAGAGCTGCTGCTTTTCCAGATTTTCCAAGCCAGAAACAAGCACTGTTCACTTTAATAAGGTTAAGTTTAAACCGACATCCTTTTTTGGTGCCTAAACTGTTGACTACATACCCCAGCAAGACAGAAGCGTGTGAAAGCCGTCCATTCACACTCCCCTTCTTCCAGACGGCCACATGCGCATATCCCCAGAGCTGAAGGCACTGTGCAAAGCACGGTGCAGTATATGCGGCCAGTAACCGTGTGTTCTTCTCACTGAACACTTCCAGGGTTGCATCAAGTAAAAGTTGCCTCAACTTTCACTGAAGTAGATAAAAGCTGCAAAAACCCTTACTGATTTCCTAAGTTTACTTCTCTAAGTCCCAAAAGCTAAGACTATAACTACGTTAGCGTTCATGTATGACAAACAAATATTAAATAGTTTACACCTTTATACCAATTTATCTGTAGCTCGTGCAGGTCCAATTGGACCTGGCAGACATCTACAGAACATTTCATGCAACAACTAGAGAATACACATTTTTTCTCATCGGCACATGGAACATTCTCCAGGATAGACCACATGTTAGGTCACAAAACAGGTTTCAGCAAATTTTTCAAAGCTGACATCATTCCTAGTATCTTTTCTGACCACAATTGACTAGCACTGGAAATCAATTACAAGCGAATTTCTGGAAACTACTCCAGTGCATGAAAACTGAACAACAGGCTCCCGAATGACCTATGGGTCCAAGAAGAAATTAAAAAGGAAATCAAAAACGTTCTTGAAACTAATGAAAAAAGATGCATCCTACCAAAACCTGTGGGATACTGTAAAAGCAACAGCGACGAGGCAATATATTGCAATACATGCTCACATCAAAAGGATGGAGAAACTTCACGTAAATGACCGAACCGTACACCTCAAAGAACCACCACCACCACAACAATGCAATCATAAAAGTACTAGAGAGAAAGAAATAATTAACATCAGGGCAGAGTTCAATGAAATGGAGACCCCCAAAACGATACAAAGGATCAGCGAAACACAAAGTTGTTTTTTGAGAAGATAAATAAAATAGACAAACCATTAGCTTTGCCCACTCTCACCACACTCATTCAACATAGTATTGAAAGCCCTAACCAGAGCAATCAAGCAAGACAAAGAAATAAAGGGCATTCAGATTGGGAAGGACAAAGTCAAGTTGTCCCTGTTTGCAGATGACGCGATCTTATAGATAGAAAACCTAAAGGCTACCAGAACGCCCTTACGGCTGACTAACAATTTTAATAATTTTGCGGGGTACAAAATCAACACCCACAGATCAGGAGCATTTTTATACTCCGATAATGAACTGGCAGAAAAAGAAATCAAGAAAGCAAGCCCATTTACAATAGTCACCCCCAAGATAAAATACCTAGGAACCAATTGAACCAAGGAGGTTAATGCAGATCTCTACAATGAGAACTACCAAACACCAGTGAGAGAAATTAAAGAGCACCCCAAAATAGTGGAATGACATACCAGGCTCTGGTACGGGAAGAATTAACATCGTGAAAATGTCCTTTCTACCCATAGCAGTCTACAAATTCAACGCAATCTCCGTCAAAATAGCAACAACTTTCTTCACAGAAATAGAAAAAGCAGTGCTAACATTCATATGGAATACGAAAAGATCCTGAATAGCCAAAGCAATTTTGAGCTTAAAAGCACCCCAAAAACAGAAAGGCTGGAGGCATAACACCACCCAATTTCAAATTCTATGACAAGGCTCAAAACAGCATGGTGATGGCATAGAAACAGACACTCAGATCAATGGAACAGGATAGAAAACCCAGGAATAATCAATTTGCCTACTTACAGCCAACCGATTTTTGACAAAGCCAACCAGAACATACTCTGTGGAAAAGACAGCCTCTTCAGGAAATAAACGGTGCCCGCAAAATTGGACAATCCACATGCAGAAGAATGAAACTGGACCAGCATCTCACCATATGCCAAAATCGACTCGAAATGGATTAAAGACCAGAATATAAGACCCCAAACCATTACATGACTGAAGGAAAACAGAGGGGAAACACTCCAGGAAGTAGGTGGGGGCAAAGGCTTTATGAATAAGACCCGAAACCCACAAGCAACAATATAAAAACTAAACAAATGAGCTAATGTCAAACTAAGAAGCTTCCACACAGCAAAGGAAACAATCAACAGAGCAGAAAGGCACCCTAAAAGAAGGGAGAAAATATGTGTAAACTATACGTCTGCCAAGGGCTTAATATCCAGAACATACCAAGAACTCAAACAGCTGTACAGTATGAAAACAAGTAATCCGATTTAAAACTGGGCAAACGAGATGAATAGACATTTTTCAAAGACATACAAATGGCCAACGGTACACGAAAAAATGCTCAGCATCACTAGTCATCAGAGAAATGCAAATCAAAACCACATTGAGATATCATGTCAACCCAGATAGACTGGCCATTGTTAAAAAGACCATTAATAAGAAATGCTACTGAGGATATGAGGAAAGGAGAACTCTTCTCCAATGTTGGTGGGACTGTAAATTAGCACAGCCACTATGGAAAACAGTAAAGAAGTTTCCTCCAATACAGATAGTACTACCATATGATCCAGCAGTTCCACTACTGGGTATATATCCAAAGAAATGGAAGTCATATGGAAGGGACACCTGCACTCCCATGTTCACTGCAGCTTTACTTACAATAGCCAAAATATAGAACCAACCTCAGTGCCCTTCGACAGATGACTGGATAAAAAAAATGTGATACACGTACACCATGGAATAATACTCAGTGATAAAGGAAAAGAATGAAATTCTGCCATCGGTAACAACCTGGATGAGTCTGGAGAAAATTATGTTGTGTGAAATAAGCCAGACAAGGGAAGATAAATATCACATGCTCTCACTTATAACTAGGTAGAAAGGAAGGAAGGAAGGAAGGAAGGAAGGAAGGAAGGAAGGAAGCAAAGGACTACAACAGTTCCTTGAACTTTCAGAAGGACAGAAGAAACCAATGGTTACTAGAGATGAGGGGATGGACGGAGGAGGGAGTTGGGGGCGTGATGGGTCAGGCAAAGGGCATAAAGAAAAATCATGATTTGTAATAATGAATATGCTAATAAAAATAATTTAAAAAGTAAGACACTTTAAAACACAAAAAGAATGCCATTATTGACATTCCAGAAAATTCCAGCTATGTGGATAACATTAAAAACCAGCTGTCAAGCTAAATCCTTTATCAGTACAAATTTTGATATTTCTTCAAATTGGGAGGAGAATGTTGGTTTCGATGTACAATGTCTGGTCACTCCCAGCCTCATCTATTTGTCACTGACGACCCTGGGACAGACGGAAAAAAAAAAAAAAACGGTTTCTACAACTTTTAAAATACAGACACGCCCTCCACCACCAACTTTCAATTTCTACAAAACGTCCTTGGGTTCTAGTATTCTTGCACATGTTTGTTCTCTTACAGGAAATTTGCTCCTTAGGATTTCACTGCAATGTGCTTCTGGATCCCATGCCATGATTTATCTCTGAGGACCCCTGTTCCCCTGGATCCATTTCACCCCGTGCCTGGCCACCTGTGTGGCACACACACATAGGAGCAGGAGGACAAGGCTTTGAGATGGGGAACCCGCACAAGCAATTATCTGGGTTTAGGTCTGCAGGTTATTAAGGTTTTCCGTTTCAACTTCCACAGCTAGAACGAAAGTGTAGAAATCTGTTTTCTAGTTAAAATCTGCTCACATCCCAAGTGTTTCTTAAGTTACTTAACAAGCCTTTGGTAGTCTGAAATACCGGGAAGAGTGCCTGTAACTAGAAACACCAGAAACTTCCATTTCAAAATTGTCATAAACCAGGGATACTTTAGAAAAACCTTTTCAGCCCACTTCGTGCCTTGAGTAATGGTGGGTAAACAGTGGAAACCAAGAGAGGCAACATGGAAGCAAACGGATATAAAAGCACAAGGGAGACATCATGCTCTTGGGGAGAACTAAAATGCAAATTGTGTCTGTAAACGAAAGAAATTATACAGAAATCCCAGAAAAACAATTGACTGAAAATCAGACGAACGATCTCACGTTCATCGCATCACCTTGAGAACACGAAGGATACTTTTGTACAGGCAGCACACCTCCTTAAAGCAGCAGCAGAGTGCTTCGTGCACAGCAAGGCCTAGTTCACTGAGCAGCTGGACCTGTGCCCACACCCAGAGGGCAGCACCAGCCAGGCGGGAGCAGAGGAGGTTGTCCCGGTCAACTCCGCAAGCCGCAGCAACGCTCGGCTCTACGCCACAGGACTTCTGACAACGGACACAGTCGCACAGACTGCAAGTGGACCCCACATCAGCCTCAAGACCTCCCCCACCCGAAAACATCTCCACAGCCAGCCAGGGAGGCAAAGGAAGGGTCTTCATGGCGTGCAGAGTTACAATGAATCTGTGTTCACGCTGCCCCCTCCCACTGTACCCGTCGAGACCCAGACGATGTGCCCTGCTACCACAAAGCCGAAGAGATGTTTGATGGGGGCAGAGCGGAAGAGGCACATTGAATTTGGATCATTTTACCCATGACCCTTCTCTCCTCCCAACCCTCTTTGCGAAAGATGACATTTCTGGGGAAACAGAAGGTGATCAGAAGCAAGTAGCTCAAATGTATGTCCCTTGTAAATTTCGGATATCCATCAATTTCAATTTTGAGATATAGAGAAGTGCTGGGAAGTTTAATTGGCCGTATCAGTGTCAGTGAAGAGCTGATGGAAGAAGTGCGAAAGGCCAAAGGAGAAAACCCATGAGTAGAGAAATTAGCCTTCGGCTAATCTTATCTTCTCTGCTTCCATATATCCCTGTCCGTCCTCAAAAGTTGAGTGAGGTAGGAGATGATAAGATTGAGATTAGGGCAAATTATTTCCCCATCTTTTCCTTTCTCCAGTGCACAGTCTCCTCAACCCGCACACTTGGAGTCTCAGGGTCAGCTCTCCAATACTGGTCGACACAGAGGAAAACCAACGGAACCAAAACGAATCCACCGAATTATCTCTGCTGTGCTTATTTATACCTTCCCGGGTTTTCTTTCCTTTACTGTTAAGTGCCTATAATCAACTTCCATCATTTTAGCAGAGTACTAAAGAGTGACTGCTCCCAACCCCTTCAGATAGGTGATGCTTATGTTTACATCTGCTTATCAGCTCTGTCAAAGTGCTGTTTCGTGGAGGTGCTGTAATTTGATGAACACATGAGACATGCTATTTGCTAGCAAGAAATTCTCAGCTCAAACAAGCTAAGGTGTATGGAGATTCAGTATAACACAGTAATTGGTTAACTCAGTTTACTTGGGACTCCATTTCTTAGGTCTTGGGCTGTTTACATAACCAAAAGGAGTGTGTGTGTGTGTGTGTGTGTGTGTGTGTGTGTGTGTGTGTGTGTGTGTGTGTACCACACTTGACCTAGCACCTACCTGCACAAGTACCCCCCTGCCAAGTGATGTGTTTAAAGGCCAACAAAAAGGAAAACACAGAACACATTTATAATCCTGAAAATCTAGGGCTACTTAACCTTTCTGCTGCTTAATTTTAAAGGCAAAAAATGTACTATGAGCAGCATAAATAAGAACTGATTTGAGCAAAGTTTTATAATAGATAAAATGTACCTGATGGGTCTAATTCAAATTTCTAAAACCTAACTGTGCCGCATTAGTCTGAGATACAAGATCTAAAGCTGCATGATCTAATCTGAGAATTTACGGACCTGTTTGAAATACCTTCATTTGATTAATTTGAAATGGAGGCCAGGGTATGACCTCTAACAGTCTGATCTTTAATAACCGCTCAAGAGATGAGGCAGGAAGTCAGTCGCGCTTAGAATTCTATGCACTTTCCTCTAGTGAGCACACCCTGCGGTTCCACGCGTGCAAGCACACCCCTCGCTCACTGCGGGATCTACAGAGCAGCTGTACATGCCCTTCAAAACTCAAATGCGTGTTATGTGGGTGTGCGGTATAGGGGTAGGACATGAAAAAACTCCCACCTGTCCAGTCCGAGAGAAATTTAACTCCTGAGAAGCACACCTTAGTTGAACATCAGATGCAACACTAATTTGCAGAGGTTCCCACAACATAGGAACAAAAGGGCTGACGTTATGTGTTGATAGCAGATCGTGTGTGAAAACTAAAGTTTTATACGGGGCTGTACGAAGACTAACTGAGGTCTGGAAAATGAGGAATTTTAAATGCTGGACAGTCTCTATACTCAGATTCCGCTGAAGACAATGCAAATACTTATAAGAGCCTGATAATAAAAACAGATTAAAAAAACTTAATCATCAAGGTGAAGCATTTAGTAATGAGGTTTGTACAGCTTTTCGGAAAACACTGACTGGAAGTCCCAACCGGCTAGAGGTAGGCCAGTGTCAGGAGGCATCCCGGACATGGGCATTAGCTTCCAGCACTGATGGTGCAGCCAGTGTCGATGATAAGAATTAAAACACAACTGCAACCCCCAGTCCTGGACAGGCTCAGGAAGCGGCTATCTGGAAAGAGTGGGAGGGGTCCAGGAGGCCAGCCCCCAGGTGATACATACGTTTGCACAACAGTGACGGCGAGCCACTGGAAGTCTTTTCCAGCTGTACTGCGCTGTAATTGTGGTCGCTTGCTCAGGACAGCATGCTGCTGTCACAAGTTGTCTCCTTCCTGAGGGATTTGCTCCTAGAAAAAGCCACCACCGCCTTCTTCACTGTGCCTTCTTCTTCTTCTTTTTCTTTTTTATCCTGGAGCTTGTCTCTTCTGCAGAGAAGAGCTTTTAACACCTCCCTGGATAGTCAGTAAAACCCCAAGCATTAAGAAGGCCAGAAAATACACGTCCACTTCATTTCACTGAAAAAGAAAGGTCATGATCCTATCCCTTCTTTGGGTCATCCACCCTGAGTCTGCACACCACATTTGCTCAGCAGCAGTCTGGCTACCCTTGCACATCCAGCAAACCCTTAGCACTCCTTCCTCTTATTCAGGATTCCAACTTTTTGAGCGACAAGAAGATCCCTGACACAGAGGGATCCTTGCTGAGGTATGAGAGCAGTGACACAGGATGCAAGAAGAGCACAAATGATGTTTCTTTATCCTCTGCCAAGCCCAGGGCACGCTTGGTGCTGCCATTCTCCTCCTGGGTGCAGCAGCAAACGCTTCTTCGTCAGTTCTATGATCCAACACTGCCGCCCTTAAAAATTAAGTCACCTCAAAAGTTACATAAGTATTTGAAAATACTCAAGAAAACTCTCCAAACACTGCTAGTTACACTTTGCTTGTCATAAATGGAACATCAATCTGAGCCCCAGGACAGGCCAGAGACAAGAACCTGTGATTTCCAGCCAGGCCTGAATTCTCCCCAAATTCCACAGAGTACCAAAACAGGACAATCTTGGCAGGAGCCAAGGGCAGCCTCCTCTACCCTGAAGCAGGCCATGCCTGGAGTCCTTGGCATGAACCGAGGGCAGCATCTCCTGCCTGGAAGCAGTCATGAAGCACACCGAAACACCACTTCCACGTGGGTGGGCCACTGTTGCTTTGCCTCCCACAGATCTGTCCCCCCTTTTCCCCTGGGTGATGGAGCTGCCAAAGATTCCTCAAAGCCCATCTCTTTTGAGCAGTGAGAAGCCCCGGGCTTCTCTTCCTGCATTTATTCTCCAGACCAAGAAGTTACAGGAAGAGACATAGGTGGGGTTTTGAACATAGGTTCAGTTTTACAAGTTTTGCAATAGAAGCTGGTAACATTCAGTCAAAACAAGTCAGATGACACTCTGTTAGGCAATTAAGTGATCCACTATAACAAAGCCTTGATTTACCCGAAATTCCTTTTCCCTCTAGCAGCTTTTTAGTAACGTTGCCTATCAATTAGTCACTTGTCTGTCTTAGAATCAGCAGCCTTGCTGTGTTATGATTCTTTTCCTGCAACAGAGACTCGATGCCCGGGGGTTAAAATTCCTGTCCTTTGCAAGGTCAATATTTGAAACTGCAAGGCTTTTGGTGACTAAAGTCACCTATTACCCAAGAGCAGTAATAGGAAATTAATGTAATACATTAAAAAAGGTAATTGCCTTCCTTAACCACGAAGATGGCATTTTATAAAATTAGCTGCTTCTCTTAAAAGGCAACCTTCATTATCCTTTACCTACTCTTTAAAGACTATACAAACAGGAATAAGTAAATTATGGATAAAATGTTCTATAACTGGGAGAACTCAACGGCCAGTTGCCCACAGCTTACCTGCTGGTGTCCTGTGACACATATTGAAGCCTCCGTTGTACTTTGAGGAAAAATGTTCAAAACATGCCCAAAGTTCTACCCAGCAGCCGCCCCGGGAACCTGCATGCACTTCTGTCCCACTGCGAGTGGCAACCACATCGGCGGTGCTGGACTCGGGTCAGCCCTGCTGGAATGGCAGTGAAAGAGAAACTCATGTTTCAGCACAGCTAAGACGTAAACGTGCAAGTGCAATTTTTAGTGAACAGTGTCGCGTATACATTTACAGGCGGCCAAGGGATAACTCTGTGACCAAAGGAAAACAAAACCTATTCTAGAAAAACAGCAGCTCTGCCTTTCAGGGATGAGACAACCCTGCAAGCTGCTGAGCTCTCTGCTGGTCACCGGTGATGTCATCCCGGTAGCACTGACCCTGTCACCGCCAGAGGTGCCTCACCCAGTCCCCTCCCATCTGTCCGCTGGACTGGAGGGGCGCCATTCTGTCCACACAGCTTCCTTGAGCACCTGCACCCTTGGGGCCTGCTTGTTGGGAGGAAAGCTGTCACCCGCGGCAGCTGGCTTAAACCTTAGCAGCAGGAGGAACAGCTGCCCGTGGCCAGGCCACTGCCCCAGATGAAACTGTTGCTGCCGGGCCTGGCCATCTCTTCCCAATGGAAATAAGTTGTTTGGGGTTCAGCAGACTCTAGAATGAAGCGGGCCCCTTGGGCACAGGGAGCAACAGCACATCCTAGTGGGCTAATTTCCCCAAAGCTTGAAACTAGGTGTCTTGTCTCACTCCAAGGATGGCTGTGGCACTGCAGCATCGCTGGACGCTGGGTGGCAGTAGAGGGCCTCACAGAAACCAGGCACAGACAATCTGGCCTCCAGCAAAGGAATGATGCTAATGCGCTCCTCTGGGTAGAATTTGCACAATAACCCACATGGAAGTCGAAGCAGGACAGGGATGAAAACTATGGGGCAAGAGGTCAAGTCTGCACAATCCCAACCAACCCCACAGATGCCCATGTCCAGTAACGGCACACACTGGATGGCTCCCCACAGGCAAAGGAACAGGTGAGACACACCCCTTCTCTGTACCTGGTGACGGATTCAGGGAAGTCAGGCTCCAGGCCCTCTCTCACTCCCACCGTGTCCTGAATCCTCACCATCAGCTACAGCTGCAAGGACTGTTTCTCTTCTGTGAACCTGCAAGCTAAGGGTCTGAAGCGACACAGTGGAGAAAGCATGCGAGGAAATTCTGCTCCACTTTTCCACCTCAGTGAGGCACGTGCACAATGTAGTTTCCCATCTCAACTGTTGCTTCGCTGTCAAGATTTCTTTTGGTGTGAGAGACCAAGGTGTCAGTAGCAAAAGAAAATGTTTTGCTTTTGCTCCCCTCAGTATGCTTCAACATTTCCAAGTGAATTTCACGTCACAAGGGGAGATGGGGATTGCCCTCAACTGGAATGTGGGTCACCTCCCAGCTGTGTGGTGATGTGTCTGGGGCCAAGGCCAGAGCTGCTGCTTTTCCAGATTTTCCAAGCCAGAAACAAGCACTGTTCACTTTAATAAGGTTAAGTTTAAACCGACATCCTTTTTTGGTGCCTAAACTGTTGACTACATACCCCAGCAAGACAGAAGCGTGTGAAAGCCGTCCATTCACACTCCCCTTCTCCCAGACGGCCACATGCGCATATCCCCAGAGCTGAAGGCACTGTGCAAAGCACGGTGCAGTATATGCGGCCAGTAACCGTGTGTTCTTCTCACTGAACACTTCCAGGGTTGCATCAAGTAAAAGTTGCCTCAACTTTCACTGAAGTAGATAAAAGCTGCAAAAACCCTTACTGATTTCCTAAGTTTACTTCTCTAAGTCCCAAAAGCTAAGACTATAACTACGTTAGCGTTCATGTATGACAAACAAATATTAAATAGTTTACACCTTTATACCAATTTATCTGTAGCTCGTGCAGGTCCAATTGGACCTGGCAGACATCTACAGAACATTTCATGCAACAACTAGAGAATACACATTTTTTCTCATCGGCACATGGAACATTCTCCAGGATAGACCACATGTTAGGTCACAAAACAGGTTTCAGCAAATTTTTCAAAGCTGACATCATTCCTAGTATCTTTTCTGACCACAATTGACTAGCACTGGAAATCAATTACAAGCGAATTTCTGGAAACTACTCCAGTGCATGAAAACTGAACAACAGGCTCCCGAATGACCTATGGGTCCAAGAAGAAATTAAAAAGGAAATCAAAAACGTTCTTGAAACTAATGAAAAAAGATGCATCCTACCAAAACCTGTGGGATACTGTAAAAGCAACAGCGACGAGGCAATATATTGCAATACATGCTCACATCAAAAGGATGGAGAAACTTCACGTAAATGACCGAACCGTACACCTCAAAGAACCACCACCACCACAACAATGCAATCATAAAAGTACTAGAGAGAAAGAAATAATTAACATCAGGGCAGAGTTCAATGAAATGGAGACCCCCAAAACGATACAAAGGATCAGCGAAACACAAAGTTGTTTTTTGAGAAGATAAATAAAATAGACAAACCATTAGCTTTGCCCACTCTCACCACACTCATTCAACATAGTATTGAAAGCCCTAACCAGAGCAATCAAGCAAGACAAAGAAATAAAGGGCATTCAGATTGGGAAGGACAAAGTCAAGTTGTCCCTGTTTGCAGATGACGCGATCTTATAGATAGAAAACCTAAAGGCTACCAGAACGCCCTTACGGCTGACTAACAATTTTAATAATTTTGCGGGGTACAAAATCAACACCCACAGATCAGGAGCATTTTTATACTCCGATAATGAACTGGCAGAAAAAGAAATCAAGAAAGCAAGCCCATTTACAATAGTCACCCCCAAGATAAAATACCTAGGAACCAATTGAACCAAGGAGGTTAATGCAGATCTCTACAATGAGAACTACCAAACACCAGTGAGAGAAATTAAAGAGCACCCCAAAATAGTGGAATGACATACCAGGCTCTGGTACGGGAAGAATTAACGTCGTGAAAATGTCCTTTCTACCCATAGCAGTCTACAAATTCAACGCAATCTCCGTCAAAATAGCAACAACTTTCTTCACAGAAATAGAAAAAGCAGTGCTAACATTCATATGGAATACGAAAAGATCCTGAATAGCCAAAGCAATTTTGAGCTTAAAAGCACCCCAAAAACAGAAAGGCTGGAGGCATAACACCACCCAATTTCAAATTCTATGACAAGGCTCAAAACAGCATGGTGATGGCATAGAAACAGACACTCAGATCAATGGAACAGGATAGAAAACCCAGGAATAATCAATTTGCCTACTTACAGCCAACCGATTTTTGACAAAGCAAACCAGAACATACGCTGTGGAAAAGACAGCCTCTTCAGGAAATAAACGGTGCCCGCAAAATTGGACAATCCACATGCAGAAGAATGAAACTGGACCAGCATCTCACCATATGCCAAAATCGACTCGAAATGGATTAAAGACCAGAATATAAGACCCCAAACCATTACATGACTGAAGGAAAACAGAGGGGAAACACTCCAGGAAGTAGGTGGGGGCAAAGGCTTTATGAATAAGACCCGAAACCCACAAGCAACAATATAAAAACTAAACAAATGAGCTAATGTCAAACTAAGAAGCTTCCACACAGCAAAGGAAACAATCAACAGAGCAGAAAGGCACCCTAAAAGAAGGGAGAAAATATGTGTAAACTATACGTCTGCCAAGGGCTTAATATCCAGAACATACCAAGAACTCAAACAGCTGTACAGTATGAAAACAAGTAATCCGATTTAAAACTGGGCAAACGAGATGAATAGACATTTTTCAAAGACATACAAATGGCCAACGGTACACGAAAAAATGCTCAGCATCACTAGTCATCAGAGAAATGCAAATCAAAACCACATTGAGATATCATGTCAACCCAGATAGACTGGCCATTGTTAAAAAGACCATTAATAAGAAATGCTACTGAGGATATGAGGAAAGGAGAACTCTTCTCCAATGTTGGTGGGACTGTAAATTAGCACAGCCACTATGGAAAACAGTAAAGAAGTTTCCTCCAATACAGATAGTACTACCATATGATCCAGCAGTTCCACTACTGGGTATATATCCAAAGAAATGGAAGTCATATGGAAGGGACACCTGCACTCCCATGTTCACTGCAGCTTTACTTACAATAGCCAAAATATAGAACCAACCTCAGTGCCCTTCGACAGATGACTGGATAAAAAAAATGTGATACACGTACACCATGGAATAATACTCAGTGATAAAGGAAAAGAATGAAATTCTGCCATCGGTAACAACCTGGATGAGTCTGGAGAAAATTATGTTGTGTGAAATAAGCCAGACAAGGGAAGATAAATATCACATGCTCTCACTTATAACTAGGTAGAAAGGAAGGAAGGAAGGAAGGAAGGAAGGAAGGAAGGAAGGAAGCAAAGGACTACAACAGTTCCTTGAACTTTCAGAAGGACAGAAGAAACCAATGGTTACTAGAGATGAGGGGATGGACGGAGGGAGGGAGTTGGGGGCGTGATGGGTCAGGCAAAGGGCATAAAGAAAAATCATGATTTGTAATAATGAATATGCTAATAAAAATAATTTAAAAAGTAAGACACTTTAAAACACAAAAAGAATGCCATTATTGACATTCCAGAAAATTCCAGCTATGTGGATAACATTAAAAACCAGCTGTCAAGCTAAATCCTTTATCAGTACAAATTTTGATATTTCTTCAAATTGGGAGGAGAATGTTGGTTTCGATGTACAATGTCTGGTCACTCCCAGCCTCATCTATTTGTCACTGACGACCCTGGGACAGACGGAAAAATAAAAAAAAACCGGTTTCTGCAACTTTTAAAATACAGACACGCCCTCCACCACCAACTTTCAATTTCTACAAAACGTCCTTGGGTTCTAGTATTCTTGCACATGTTTGTTCTCTTACAGGAAATTTGCTCCTTAGGATTTCACTGCAATGTGCTTCTGGATCCCATGCCATGATTTATCTCTGAGGACCCCTGTTCCCCTGGATCCATTTCACCCCGTGCCTGGCCACCTGTGTGGCACACACACATAGGAGCAGGAGGACAAGGCTTTGAGATGGGGAACCCGCACAAGCAATTATCTGGGTTTAGGTCTGCAGGTTATTAAGGTTTTCCGTTTCAACTTCCACAGCTAGAATGAAAGTGTAGAAATCTGTTTTCTAGTTAAAATCTGTTCACATCCCAAGTGTTTTTTAAGTTACTTAACAAGCCTTTGGTAGTCCGAAATACCGGGAAGTGTGCCTGTAACTAGAAACACCAGAAACTTCCATTTCAAAATTGTCATAAACCAGGGATACTTTAGAAAAACCTTTTCAGCCCACTTCGTGCCTTGAGTAATGGTGGGTAAACAGTGGAAACCAAGAGAGGCAACATGGAAGCAAACGGATATAAAAGCACAAGGGAGACATCGTGCTCTTGGGGAGAACTAAAATGCAAATTGTGTCTGTAAACGAAAGAAATTATACAGAAATCCCAGAAAAACAATTGACTGAAAATCAGACGAACGATCCCATGTTCATCTCATCACCTTGAGAACACGAAGGATACTTTTGTACAGGCAGCACACCTCCTTAAAGCAGCAGCAGAGTGCTTCGTGCACAGCAAGGCCTAGTTCACCGAGCAGCTGGACCTGTGCCCACACCCAGAGGGCAGCACCAGCCACGTGGGTGCAGAGGAGGTTGTCCCGGTGAACTCCACAAGCGGCAGCAACGCTAGGCTCTACGCCACAGGACTTCTGACAACGGACACAGTCGCACAGACTGCAAGTGGACCCCACATCAGCCTCAAGACCTCCCCCACCCGAAAACATCTCCACAGCCAGCCAGGGAGGCAAAGGAAGGGTCTTCATGGCGTGCAGAGTTACAATGAATCTGTGTTCACGCTGCCCCCTCCCACTGTACCCGTCGAGACCCAGACGATGTGCCCTGCTACTACAAAGTCGAAGAGATGTTTGATGGGGGCAGAGCGGAAGAGGCACATTGAATTTGGATCATTTTACCCATGACCCTTCTCTCCTCCCAACCCTCTTTGCGAAAGATGACATTTCTGGGGAAACAGAAGGTGATCAGAAGCAAGTAGCTCAAATGTATGTCCCTTGTAAATTTCGGATATCCATCAATTTCAATTTTGAGATATAGAGAAGTGCTGGGAAGTTTAATTGGCCGTATCAGTGTCAGTGAAGAGCTGATGGAAGAAGTGCGAAAGGCCAAAGGAGAAAACCCATGAGTAGAGAAATTAGCCTTCGGCTAATCTTATCTTCTCTGCTTCCATATATCCCTGTCCGTCCTCAAAAGTTGAGTGAGGTAGGAGATGATAAGATTGAGATTAGGGCAAATTATTTCCCCATCTTTTCCTTTCTCCAGTGCACAGTCTCCTCAACCCGCACACTTGGAGTCTCAGGGTCAGCTCTCCAATACTGGTCGACACAGAGGAAAACCAACGGAACCAAAACGAATCCACCGAATTATCTCTGCTGTGCTTATTTATACCTTCCCGGGTTTTCTTTCCTTTACTGTTAAGTGCCTATAATCAACTTCCATCATTTTAGCAGAGTACTAAAGAGTGACTGCTCCCAACCCCTTCAGATAGGTGATGCTTATGTTTACATCTGCTTATCAGCTCTGTCAAAGTGCTGTTTCGTGGAGGTGCTGTAATTTGATGAACACATGAGACATGCTATTTGCTAGCAAGAAATTCTCAGCTCAAACAAGCTAAGGTGTATGGAGATTCAGTATAACACAGTAATTGGTTAACTCAGTTTACTTGGGACTCCATTTCTTAGGTCTTGGGCTGTTTACATAACCAAAAGGAGTGTGTGTGTGTGTGTGTGTGTGTGTGTGTGTGTGTGTGTGTGTGTGTGTACCACACTTGACCTAGCACCTACCTGCACAAGTACCCCCCTGCCAAGTGATGTGTTTAAAGGCCAACAAAAAGGAAAACACAGAACACATTTATAATCCTGAAAATCTAGGGCTACTTAACCTTTCTGCTGCTTAATTTTAAAGGCAAAAAATGTACTATGAGCAGCATAAATAAGAACTGATTTGAGCAAAGTTTTATAATAGATAAAATGTACCTGATGGGTCTAATTCAAATTTCTAAAACCTAACTGTGCCGCATTAGTCTGAGATACAAGATCTAAAGCTGCATGATCTAATCTGAGAATTTACGGACCTGTTTGAAATACCTTCATTTGATTAATTTGAAATGGAGGCCAGGGTATGACCTCTAACAGTCTGATCTTTAATAACCGCTCAAGAGATGAGGCAGGAAGTCAGTCGCGCTTAGAATTCTATGCACTTTCCTCTAGTGAGCACACCCTGCGGTTCCACGCGTGCAAGCACACCCCTCGCTCACTGCGGGATCTACAGAGCAGCTGTACATGCCCTTCAAAACTCAAATGCGTGTTATGTGGGTGTGCGGTATAGGGGTAGGACATGAAAAAACTCCCACCTGTCCAGTCCGAGAGAAATTTAACTCCTGAGAAGCACACCTTAGTTGAACATCAGATGCAACACTAATTTGCAGAGGTTCCCACAACATAGGAACAAAAGGGCTGACGTTATGTGTTGATAGCAGATCGTGTGTGAAAACTAAAGTTTTATATGGGGCTGTACGAAGACTAACTGAGGTCTGGAAAATGAGGAATTTTAAATGCTGGACAGTCTCTATACTCAGATTCCGCTGAAGACAATGCAAATACTTATAAGAGCCTGATAATAAAAACAGATTAAAAAAACTTAATCATCAAGGTGAAGCATTTAGTAATGAGGTTTGTACAGCTTTTCGGAAAACACTGACTGGAAGTCCCAACCGGCTAGAGGTAGGCCAGTGTCAGGAGGCATCCCGGACATGGGCATTAGCTTCCAGCACTGATGGTGCAGCCAGTGTCGATGATAAGAATTAAAACACAACTGCAACCCCCAGTCCTGGACAGGCTCAGGAAGCGGCTATCTGGAAAGAGTGGGAGGGGTCCAGGAGGCCAGCCCCCAGGTGATACATACGTTTGCACAACAGTGACGGCGAGCCACTGGAAGTCTTTTCCAGCTGTACTGCGCTGTAATTGTGGTCGCTTGCTCAGGACAGCATGCTGCTGTCACAAGTTGTCTCCTTCCTGAGGGATTTGCTCCTAGAAAAAGCCACCACCGCCTTCTTCACTGTGCCTTCTTCTTCTTCTTTTTCTTTTTTATCCTGGAGCTTGTCTCTTCTGCAGAGAAGAGCTTTTAACACCTCCCTGGATAGTCAGTAAAACCCCAAGCATTAAGAAGGCCAGAAAATACACGTCCACTTCATTTCACTGAAAAAGAAAGGTCATGATCCTATCCCTTCTTTGGGTCATCCACCCTGAGTCTGCACACCACATTTGCTCAGCAGCAGTCTGGCTACCCTTGCACATCCAGCAAACCCTTAGCACTCCTTCCTCTTATTCAGGATTCCAACTTTTTGAGCGACAAGAAGATCCCTGACACAGAGGGATCCTTGCTGAGGTATGAGAGCAGTGACACAGGATGCAAGAAGAGCACAAATGATGTTTCTTTATCCTCTGCCAAGCCCAGGGCACGCTTGGTGCTGCCATTCTCCTCCTGGGTGCAGCAGCAAACGCTTCTTCGTCAGTTCTATGATCCAACACTGCCGCCCTTAAAAATTAAGTCACCTCAAAAGTTACATAAGTATTTGAAAATACTCAAGAAAACTCTCCAAACACTGCTAGTTACACTTTGCTTGTCATAAATGGAACATCAATCTGAGCCCCAGGACAGGCCAGAGACAAGAACCTGTGATTTCCAGCCAGGCCTGAATTCTCCCCAAATTCCACAGAGTACCAAAACAGGACAATCTTGGCAGGAGCCAAGGGCAGCCTCCTCTACCCTGAAGCAGGCCATGCCTGGAGTCCTTGGCATGAACCGAGGGCAGCATCTCCTGCCTGGAAGCAGTCATGAAGCACACCGAAACACCACTTCCACGTGGGTGGGCCACTGTTGCTTTGCCTCCCACAGATCTGTCCCCCCTTTTCCCCTGGGTGATGGAGCTGCCAAAGATTCCTCAAAGCCCATCTCTTTTGAGCAGTGAGAAGCCCCGGGCTTCTCTTCCTGCATTTATTCTCCAGACCAAGAAGTTACAGGAAGAGACATAGGTGGGGTTTTGAACATAGGTTCAGTTTTACAAGTTTTGCAATAGAAGCTGGTAACATTCAGTCAAAACAAGTCAGATGACACTCTGTTAGGCAATTAAGTGATCCACTATAACAAAGCCTTGATTTACCCGAAATTCCTTTTCCCTCTAGCAGCTTTTTAGTAACGTTGCCTATCAATTAGTCACTTGTCTGTCTTAGAATCAGCAGCCTTGCTGTGTTATGATTCTTTTCCTGCAACAGAGACTCGATGCCCGGGGGTTAAAATTCCTGTCCTTTGCAAGGTCAATATTTGAAACTGCAAGGCTTTTGGTGACTAAAGTCACCTATTACCCAAGAGCAGTAATAGGAAATTAATGTAATACATTAAAAAAGGTAATTGCCTTCCTTAACCACGAAGATGGCATTTTATAAAATTAGCTGCTTCTCTTAAAAGGCAACCTTCATTATCCTTTACCTACTCTTTAAAGACTATACAAACAGGAATAAGTAAATTATGGATAAAATGTTCTATAACTGGGAGAACTCAACGGCCAGTTGCCCACAGCTTACCTGCTGGTGTCCTGTGACACATATTGAAGCCTCCGTTGTACTTTGAGGAAAAATGTTCAAAACATGCCCAAAGTTCTACCCAGCAGCCGCCCCGGGAACCTGCATGCACTTCTGTCCCACTGCGAGTGGCAACCACATCGGCGGTGCTGGACTCGGGTCAGCCCTGCTGGAATGGCAGTGAAAGAGAAACTCATGTTTCAGCACAGCTAAGACGTAAACGTGCAAGTGCAATTTTTAGTGAACAGTGTCGCGTATACATTTACAGGCGGCCAAGGGATAACTCTGTGACCAAAGGAAAACAAAACCTATTCTAGAAAAACAGCAGCTCTGCCTTTCAGGGATGAGACAACCCTGCAAGCTGCTGAGCTCTCTGCTGGTCACCGGTGATGTCATCCCGGTAGCACTGACCCTGTCACCGCCAGAGGTGCCTCACCCAGTCCCCTCCCATCTGTCCGCTGGACTGGAGGGGCGCCATTCTGTCCACACAGCTTCCTTGAGCACCTGCACCCTTGGGGCCTGCTTGTTGGGAGGAAAGCTGTCACCCGCGGCAGCTGGCTTAAACCTTAGCAGCAGGAGGAACAGCTGCCCGTGGCCAGGCCACTGCCCCAGATGAAACTGTTGCTGCCGGGCCTGGCCATCTCTTCCCAATGGAAATAAGTTGTTTGGGGTTCAGCAGACTCTAGAATGAAGCGGGCCCCTTGGGCACAGGGAGCAACAGCACATCCTAGTGGGCTAATTTCCCCAAAGCTTGAAACTAGGTGTCTTGTCTCACTCCAAGGATGGCTGTGGCACTGCAGCATCGCTGGACGCTGGGTGGCAGTAGAGGGCCTCACAGAAACCAGGCACAGACAATCTGGCCTCCAGCAAAGGAATGATGCTAATGCGCTCCTCTGGGTAGAATTTGCACAATAACCCACATGGAAGTCGAAGCAGGACAGGGATGAAAACTATGGGGCAAGAGGTCAAGTCTGCACAATCCCAACCAACCCCACAGATGCCCATGTCCAGTAACGGCACACACTGGATGGCTCCCCACAGGCAAAGGAACAGGTGAGACACACCCCTTCTCTGTACCTGGTGACGGATTCAGGGAAGTCAGGCTCCAGGCCCTCTCTCACTCCCACCGTGTCCTGAATCCTCACCATCAGCTACAGCTGCAAGGACTGTTTCTCTTCTGTGAACCTGCAAGCTAAGGGTCTGAAGCGACACAGTGGAGAAAGCATGCGAGGAAATTCTGCTCCACTTTTCCACCTCAGTGAGGCACGTGCACAATGTAGTTTCCCATCTCAACTGTTGCTTCGCTGTCAAGATTTCTTTTGGTGTGAGAGACCAAGGTGTCGGTAGCAAAAGAAAATGTTTTGCTTTTGCTCCCCTCAGTATGCTTCAACATTTCCAAGTGAATTTCACGTCACAAGGGGAGATGGGGATTGCCCTCAACTGGAATGTGGGTCACCTCCCAGCTGTGTGGTGATGTGTCTGGGGCCAAGGCCAGAGCTGCTGCTTTTCCAGATTTTCCAAGCCAGAAACAAGCACTGTTCACTTTAATAAGGTTAAGTTTAAACCGACATCCTTTTTTGGTGCCTAAACTGTTGACTACATACCCCAGCAAGACAGAAGCGTGTGAAAGCCGTCCATTCACACTCCCCTTCTCCCAGACGGCCACATGCGCATATCCCCAGAGCTGAAGGCACTGTGCAAAGCACGGTGCAGTATATGCGGCCAGTAACCGTGTGTTCTTCTCACTGAACACTTCCAGGGTTGCATCAAGTAAAAGTTGCCTCAACTTTCACTGAAGTAGATAAAAGCTGCAAAAACCCTTACTGATTTCCTAAGTTTACTTCTCTAAGTCCCAAAAGCTAAGACTATAACTACGTTAGCGTTCATGTATGACAAACAAATATTAAATAGTTTACACCTTTATACCAATTTATCTGTAGCTCGTGCAGGTCCAATTGGACCTGGCAGACATCTACAGAACATTTCATGCAACAACTAGAGAATACACATTTTTTCTCATCGGCACATGGAACATTCTCCAGGATAGACCACATGTTAGGTCACAAAACAGGTTTCAGCAAATTTTTCAAAGCTGACATCATTCCTAGTATCTTTTCTGACCACAATTGACTAGCACTGGAAATCAATTACAAGCGAATTTCTGGAAACTACTCCAGTGCATGAAAACTGAACAACAGGCTCCCGAATGACCTATGGGTCCAAGAAGAAATTAAAAAGGAAATCAAAAACGTTCTTGAAACTAATGAAAAAAGATGCATCCTACCAAAACCTGTGGGATACTGTAAAAGCAACAGCGACGAGGCAATATATTGCAATACATGCTCACATCAAAAGGATGGAGAAACTTCACGTAAATGACCGAACCGTACACCTCAAAGAACCACCACCACCACAACAATGCAATCATAAAAGTACTAGAGAGAAAGAAATAATTAACATCAGGGCAGAGTTCAATGAAATGGAGACCCCCAAAACGATACAAAGGATCAGCGAAACACAAAGTTGTTTTTTGAGAAGATAAATAAAATAGACAAACCATTAGCTTTGCCCACTCTCACCACACTCATTCAACATAGTATTGAAAGCCCTAACCAGAGCAATCAAGCAAGACAAAGAAATAAAGGGCATTCAGATTGGGAAGGACAAAGTCAAGTTGTCCCTGTTTGCAGATGACGCGATCTTATAGATAGAAAACCTAAAGGCTACCAGAACGCCCTTACGGCTGACTAACAATTTTAATAATTTTGCGGGGTACAAAATCAACACCCACAGATCAGGAGCATTTTTATACTCCGATAATGAACTGGCAGAAAAAGAAATCAAGAAAGCAAGCCCATTTACAATAGTCACCCCCAAGATAAAATACCTAGGAACCAATTGAACCAAGGAGGTTAATGCAGATCTCTACAATGAGAACTACCAAACACCAGTGAGAGAAATTAAAGAGCACCCCAAAATAGTGGAATGACATACCAGGCTCTGGTACGGGAAGAATTAACGTCGTGAAAATGTCCTTTCTACCCATAGCAGTCTACAAATTCAACGCAATCTCCGTCAAAATAGCAACAACTTTCTTCACAGAAATAGAAAAAGCAGTGCTAACATTCATATGGAATACGAAAAGATCCTGAATAGCCAAAGCAATTTTGAGCTTAAAAGCACCCCAAAAACAGAAAGGCTGGAGGCATAACACCACCCAATTTCAAATTCTATGACAAGGCTCAAAACAGCATGGTGATGGCATAGAAACAGACACTCAGATCAATGGAACAGGATAGAAAACCCAGGAATAATCAATTTGCCTACTTACAGCCAACCGATTTTTGACAAAGCAAACCAGAACATACGCTGTGGAAAAGACAGCCTCTTCAGGAAATAAACGGTGCCCGCAAAATTGGACAATCCACATGCAGAAGAATGAAACTGGACCAGCATCTCACCATATGCCAAAATCGACTCGAAATGGATTAAAGACCAGAATATAAGACCCCAAACCATTACATGACTGAAGGAAAACAGAGGGGAAACACTCCAGGAAGTAGGTGGGGGCAAAGGCTTTATGAATAAGACCCGAAACCCACAAGCAACAATATAAAAACTAAACAAATGAGCTAATGTCAAACTAAGAAGCTTCCACACAGCAAAGGAAACAATCAACAGAGCAGAAAGGCACCCTAAAAGAAGGGAGAAAATATGTGTAAACTATACGTCTGCCAAGGGCTTAATATCCAGAACATACCAAGAACTCAAACAGCTGTACAGTATGAAAACAAGTAATCCGATTTAAAACTGGGCAAACGAGATGAATAGACATTTTTCAAAGACATACAAATGGCCAACGGTACACGAAAAAATGCTCAGCATCACTAGTCATCAGAGAAATGCAAATCAAAACCACATTGAGATATCATGTCAACCCAGATAGACTGGCCATTGTTAAAAAGACCATTAATAAGAAATGCTACTGAGGATATGAGGAAAGGAGAACTCTTCTCCAATGTTGGTGGGACTGTAAATTAGCACAGCCACTATGGAAAACAGTAAAGAAGTTTCCTCCAATACAGATAGTACTACCATATGATCCAGCAGTTCCACTACTGGGTATATATCCAAAGAAATGGAAGTCATATGGAAGGGACACCTGCACTCCCATGTTCACTGCAGCTTTACTTACAATAGCCAAAATATAGAACCAACCTCAGTGCCCTTCGACAGATGACTGGATAAAAAAAATGTGATACACGTACACCATGGAATAATACTCAGTGATAAAGGAAAAGAATGAAATTCTGCCATCGGTAACAACCTGGATGAGTCTGGAGAAAATTATGTTGTGTGAAATAAGCCAGACAAGGGAAGATAAATATCACATGCTCTCACTTATAACTAGGTAGAAAGGAAGGAAGGAAGGAAGGAAGGAAGGAAGGAAGGAAGGAAGCAAAGGACTACAACAGTTCCTTGAACTTTCAGAAGGACAGAAGAAACCAATGGTTACTAGAGATGAGGGGATGGACGGAGGGAGGGAGTTGGGGGCGTGATGGGTCAGGCAAAGGGCATAAAGAAAAATCATGATTTGTAATAATGAATATGCTAATAAAAATAATTTAAAAAGTAAGACACTTTAAAACACAAAAAGAATGCCATTATTGACATTCCAGAAAATTCCAGCTATGTGGATAACATTAAAAACCAGCTGTCAAGCTAAATCCTTTATCAGTACAAATTTTGATATTTCTTCAAATTGGGAGGAGAATGTTGGTTTCGATGTACAATGTCTGGTCACTCCCAGCCTCATCTATTTGTCACTGACGACCCTGGGACAGACGGAAAAAAAAAAAAAAAACCGGTTTCTGCAACTTTTAAAATACAGACACGCCCTCCACCACCAACTTTCAATTTCTACAAAACGTCCTTGGGTTCTAGTATTCTTGCACATGTTTGTTCTCTTACAGGAAATTTGCTCCTTAGGATTTCACTGCAATGTGCTTCTGGATCCCATGCCATGATTTATCTCTGAGGACCCCTGTTCCCCTGGATCCATTTCACCCCGTGCCTGGCCACCTGTGTGGCACACACACATAGGAGCAGGAGGACAAGGCTTTGAGATGGGGAACCCGCACAAGCAATTATCTGGGTTTAGGTCTGCAGGTTATTAAGGTTTTCCGTTTCAACTTCCACAGCTAGAATGAAAGTGTAGAAATCTGTTTTCTAGTTAAAATCTGTTCACATCCCAAGTGTTTTTTAAGTTACTTAACAAGCCTTTGGTAGTCCGAAATACCGGGAAGTGTGCCTGTAACTAGAAACACCAGAAACTTCCATTTCAAAATTGTCATAAACCAGGGATACTTTAGAAAAACCTTTTCAGCCCACTTCGTGCCTTGAGTAATGGTGGGTAAACAGTGGAAACCAAGAGAGGCAACATGGAAGCAAACGGATATAAAAGCACAAGGGAGACATCGTGCTCTTGGGGAGAACTAAAATGCAAATTGTGTCTGTAAACGAAAGAAATTATACAGAAATCCCAGAAAAACAATTGACTGAAAATCAGACGAACGATCCCATGTTCATCTCATCACCTTGAGAACACGAAGGATACTTTTGTACAGGCAGCACACCTCCTTAAAGCAGCAGCAGAGTGCTTCGTGCACAGCAAGGCCTAGTTCACCGAGCAGCTGGACCTGTGCCCACACCCAGAGGGCAGCACCAGCCACGTGGGTGCAGAGGAGGTTGTCCCGGTGAACTCCACAAGCGGCAGCAACGCTAGGCTCTACGCCACAGGACTTCTGACAACGGACACAGTCGCACAGACTGCAAGTGGACCCCACATCAGCCTCAAGACCTCCCCCACCCGAAAACATCTCCACAGCCAGCCAGGGAGGCAAAGGAAGGGTCTTCATGGCGTGCAGAGTTACAATGAATCTGTGTTCACGCTGCCCCCTCCCACTGTACCCGTCGAGACCCAGACGATGTGCCCTGCTACTACAAAGTCGAAGAGATGTTTGATGGGGGCAGAGCGGAAGAGGCACATTGAATTTGGATCATTTTACCCATGACCCTTCTCTCCTCCCAACCCTCTTTGCGAAAGATGACATTTCTGGGGAAACAGAAGGTGATCAGAAGCAAGTAGCTCAAATGTATGTCCCTTGTAAATTTCGGATATCCATCAATTTCAATTTTGAGATATAGAGAAGTGCTGGGAAGTTTAATTGGCCGTATCAGTGTCAGTGAAGAGCTGATGGAAGAAGTGCGAAAGGCCAAAGGAGAAAACCCATGAGTAGAGAAATTAGCCTTCGGCTAATCTTATCTTCTCTGCTTCCATATATCCCTGTCCGTCCTCAAAAGTTGAGTGAGGTAGGAGATGATAAGATTGAGATTAGGGCAAATTATTTCCCCATCTTTTCCTTTCTCCAGTGCACAGTCTCCTCAACCCGCACACTTGGAGTCTCAGGGTCAGCTCTCCAATACTGGTCGACACAGAGGAAAACCAACTGAACCAAAACGAATCCACCGAATTATCTCTGCTGTGCTTATTTATACCTTCCCGGGTTTTCTTTCCTTTACTGTTAAGTGCCTATAATCAACTTCAATCATTTTAGCAGAGTACTAAAGAGTGACTGCTCCCAACCCCTTCAGATAGGTGATGCTTATGTTTACATCTGCTTATCAGCTCTGTCAAAGTGCTGTTTCGTGGAGGTGCTGTAATTTGATGAACACATGAGACATGCTATTTGCTAGCAAGAAATTCTCAGCTCAAACAAGCTAAGGTGTATGGAGATTCAGTATAACACAGTAATTGGTTAACTCAGTTTACTTGGGACTCCATTTCTTAGGTCTTGGGCTGTTTACATAACCAAAAGGAGTGTGTGTGTGTGTGTGTGTGTGTGTGTGTGTGTGTGTGTGTGTGTGTGTACCACACTTGACCTAGCACCTACCTGCACAAGTACCCCCCTGCCAAGTGATGTGTTTAAAGGCCAACAAAAAGGAAAACACAGAACACATTTATAATCCTGAAAATCTAGGGCTACTTAACCTTTCTGCTGCTTAATTTTAAAGGCAAAAAATGTACTATGAGCAGCATAAATAAGAACTGATTTGAGCAAAGTTTTATAATAGATAAAATGTACCTGATGGGTCTAATTCAAATTTCTAAAACCTAACTGTGCCGCATTAGTCTGAGATACAAGATCTAAAGCTGCATGATCTAATCTGAGAATTTACGGACCTGTTTGAAATACCTTCATTTGATTAATTTGAAATGGAGGCCAGGGTATGACCTCTAACAGTCTGATCTTTAATAACCGCTCAAGAGATGAGGCAGGAAGTCAGTCGCGCTTAGAATTCTATGCACTTTCCTCTAGTGAGCACACCCTGCGGTTCCACGCGTGCAAGCACACCCCTCGCTCACTGCGGGATCTACAGAGCAGCTGTACATGCCCTTCAAAACTCAAATGCGTGTTATGTGGGTGTGCGGTATAGGGGTAGGACATGAAAAAACTCCCACCTGTCCAGTCCGAGAGAAATTTAACTCCTGAGAAGCACACCTTAGTTGAACATCAGATGCAACACTAATTTGCAGAGGTTCCCACAACATAGGAACAAAAGGGCTGACGTTATGTGTTGATAGCAGATCGTGTGTGAAAACTAAAGTTTTATACGGGGCTGTACGAAGACTAACTGAGGTCTGGAAAATGAGGAATTTTAAATGCTGGACAGTCTCTATACTCAGATTCCGCTGAAGACAATGCAAATACTTATAAGAGCCTGATAATAAAAACAGATTAAAAAAACTTAATCATCAAGGTGAAGCATTTAGTAATGAGGTTTGTACAGCTTTTCGGAAAACACTGACTGGAAGTCCCAACCGGCTAGAGGTAGGCCAGTGTCAGGAGGCATCCCGGACATGGGCATTAGCTTCCAGCACTGATGGTGCAGCCAGTGTCGATGATAAGAATTAAAACACAACTGCAACCCCCAGTCCTGGACAGGCTCAGGAAGCGGCTATCTGGAAAGAGTGGGAGGGGTCCAGGAGGCCAGCCCCCAGGTGATACATACGTTTGCACAACAGTGACGGCGAGCCACTGGAAGTCTTTTCCAGCTGTACTGCGCTGTAATTGTGGTCGCTTGCTCAGGACAGCATGCTGCTTTCACAAGTTGTCTCCTTCCTGAGGGATTTGCTCCTAGAAAAAGCCACCACCGCCTTCTTCACTGTGCCTTCTTCTTCTTCTTTTTCTTTTTTATCCTGGAGCTTGTCTCTTCTGCAGAGAAGAGCTTTTAACACCTCCCTGGATAGTCAGTAAAACCCCAAGCATTAAGAAGGCCAGAAAATACACGTCCACTTCATTTCACTGAAAAAGAAAGGTCATGATCCTATCCCTTCTTTGGGTCATCCACCCTGAGTCTGCACACCACATTTGCTCAGCAGCAGTCTGGCTACCCTTGCACATCCAGCAAACCCTTAGCACTCCTTCCTCTTATTCAGGATTCCAACTTTTTGAGCGACAAGAAGATCCCTGACACAGAGGGATCCTTGCTGAGGTATGAGAGCAGTGACACAGGATGCAAGAAGAGCACAAATGATGTTTCTTTATCCTCTGCCAAGCCCAGGGCACGCTTGGTGCTGCCATTCTCCTCCTGGGTGCAGCAGCAAACGCTTCTTCGTCAGTTCTATGATCCAACACTGCCGCCCTTAAAAATTAAGTCACCTCAAAAGTTACATAAGTATTTGAAAATACTCAAGAAAACTCTCCAAACACTGCTAGTTACACTTTGCTTGTCATAAATGGAACATCAATCTGAGCCCCAGGACAGGCCAGAGACAAGAACCTGTGATTTCCAGCCAGGCCTGAATTCTCCCCAAATTCCACAGAGTACCAAAACAGGACAATCTTGGCAGGAGCCAAGGGCAGCCTCCTCTACCCTGAAGCAGGCCATGCCTGGAGTCCTTGGCATGAACCGAGGGCAGCATCTCCTGCCTGGAAGCAGTCATGAAGCACACCGAAACACCACTTCCACGTGGGTGGGCCACTGTTGCTTTGCCTCCCACAGATCTGTCCCCCCTTTTCCCCTGGGTGATGGAGCTGCCAAAGATTCCTCAAAGCCCATCTCTTTTGAGCAGTGAGAAGCCCCGGGCTTCTCTTCCTGCATTTATTCTCCAGACCAAGAAGTTACAGGAAGAGACATAGGTGGGGTTTTGAACATAGGTTCAGTTTTACAAGTTTTGCAATAGAAGCTGGTAACATTCAGTCAAAACAAGTCAGATGACACTCTGTTAGGCAATTAAGTGATCCACTATAACAAAGCCTTGATTTACCCGAAATTCCTTTTCCCTCTAGCAGCTTTTTAGTAACGTTGCCTATCAATTAGTCACTTGTCTGTCTTAGAATCAGCAGCCTTGCTGTGTTATGATTCTTTTCCTGCAACAGAGACTCGATGCCCGGGGGTTAAAATTCCTGTCCTTTGCAAGGTCAATATTTGAAACTGCAAGGCTTTTGGTGACTAAAGTCACCTATTACCCAAGAGCAGTAATAGGAAATTAATGTAATACATTAAAAAAGGTAATTGCCTTCCTTAACCACGAAGATGGCATTTTATAAAATTAGCTGCTTCTCTTAAAAGGCAACCTTCATTATCCTTTACCTACTCTTTAAAGACTATACAAACAGGAATAAGTAAATTATGGATAAAATGTTCTATAACTGGGAGAACTCAACGGCCAGTTGCCCACAGCTTACCTGCTGGTGTCCTGTGACACATATTGAAGCCTCCGTTGTACTTTGAGGAAAAATGTTCAAAACATGCCCAAAGTTCTACCCAGCAGCCGCCCCGGGAACCTGCATGCACTTCTGTCCCACTGCGAGTGGCAACCACATCGGCGGTGCTGGACTCGGGTCAGCCCTGCTGGAATGGCAGTGAAAGAGAAACTCATGTTTCAGCACAGCTAAGACGTAAACGTGCAAGTGCAATTTTTAGTGAACAGTGTCGCGTATACATTTACAGGCGGCCAAGGGATAACTCTGTGACCAAAGGAAAACAAAACCTATTCTAGAAAAACAGCAGCTCTGCCTTTCAGGGATGAGACAACCCTGCAAGCTGCTGAGCTCTCTGCTGGTCACCGGTGATGTCATCCCGGTAGCACTGACCCTGTCACCGCCAGAGGTGCCTCACCCAGTCCCCTCCCATCTGTCCGCTGGACTGGAGGGGCGCCATTCTGTCCACACAGCTTCCTTGAGCACCTGCACCCTTGGGGCCTGCTTGTTGGGAGGAAAGCTGTCACCCGCGGCAGCTGGCTTAAACCTTAGCAGCAGGAGGAACAGCTGCCCGTGGCCAGGCCACTGCCCCAGATGAAACTGTTGCTGCCGGGCCTGGCCATCTCTTCCCAATGGAAATAAGTTGTTTGGGGTTCAGCAGACTCTAGAATGAAGCGGGCCCCTTGGGCACAGGGAGCAACAGCACATCCTAGTGGGCTAATTTCCCCAAAGCTTGAAACTAGGTGTCTTGTCTCACTCCAAGGATGGCTGTGGCACTGCAGCATCGCTGGACGCTGGGTGGCAGTAGAGGGCCTCACAGAAACCAGGCACAGACAATCTGGCCTCCAGCAAAGGAATGATGCTAATGCGCTCCTCTGGGTAGAATTTGCACAATAACCCACATGGAAGTCGAAGCAGGACAGGGATGAAAACTATGGGGCAAGAGGTCAAGTCTGCACAATCCCAACCAACCCCACAGATGCCCATGTCCAGTAACGGCACACACTGGATGGCTCCCCACAGGCAAAGGAACAGGTGAGACACACCCCTTCTCTGTACCTGGTGACGGATTCAGGGAAGTCAGGCTCCAGGCCCTCTCTCACTCCCACCGTGTCCTGAATCCTCACCATCAGCTACAGCTGCAAGGACTGTTTCTCTTCTGTGAACCTGCAAGCTAAGGGTCTGAAGCGACACAGTGGAGAAAGCATGCGAGGAAATTCTGCTCCACTTTTCCACCTCAGTGAGGCACGTGCACAATGTAGTTTCCCATCTCAACTGTTGCTTCGCTGTCAAGATTTCTTTTGGTGTGAGAGACCAAGGTGTCAGTAGCAAAAGAAAATGTTTTGCTTTTGCTCCCCTCAGTATGCTTCAACATTTCCAAGTGAATTTCACGTCACAAGGGGAGATGGGGATTGCCCTCAACTGGAATGTGGGTCACCTCCCAGCTGTGTGGTGATGTGTCTGGGGCCAAGGCCAGAGCTGCTGCTTTTCCAGATTTTCCAAGCCAGAAACAAGCACTGTTCACTTTAATAAGGTTAAGTTTAAACCGACATCCTTTTTTGGTGCCTAAACTGTTGACTACATACCCCAGCAAGACAGAAGCGTGTGAAAGCCGTCCATTCACACTCCCCTTCTCCCAGACGGCCACATGCGCATATCCCCAGAGCTGAAGGCACTGTGCAAAGCACGGTGCAGTATATGCGGCCAGTAACCGTGTGTTCTTCTCACTGAACACTTCCAGGGTTGCATCAAGTAAAAGTTGCCTCAACTTTCACTGAAGTAGATAAAAGCTGCAAAAACCCTTACTGATTTCCTAAGTTTACTTCTCTAAGTCCCAAAAGCTAAGACTATAACTACGTTAGCGTTCATGTATGACAAACAAATATTAAATAGTTTACACCTTTATACCAATTTATCTGTAGCTCGTGCAGGTCCAATTGGACCTGGCAGACATCTACAGAACATTTCATGCAACAACTAGAGAATACACATTTTTTCTCATCGGCACATGGAACATTCTCCAGGATAGACCACATGTTAGGTCACAAAACAGGTTTCAGCAAATTTTTCAAAGCTGACATCATTCCTAGTATCTTTTCTGACCACAATTGACTAGCACTGGAAATCAATTACAAGCGAATTTCTGGAAACTACTCCAGTGCATGAAAACTGAACAACAGGCTCCCGAATGACCTATGGGTCCAAGAAGAAATTAAAAAGGAAATCAAAAACGTTCTTGAAACTAATGAAAAAAGATGCATCCTACCAAAACCTGTGGGATACTGTAAAAGCAACAGCGACGAGGCAATATATTGCAATACATGCTCACATCAAAAGGATGGAGAAACTTCACGTAAATGACCGAACCGTACACCTCAAAGAACCACCACCACCACAACAATGCAATCATAAAAGTACTAGAGAGAAAGAAATAATTAACATCAGGGCAGAGTTCAATGAAATGGAGACCCCCAAAACGATACAAAGGATCAGCGAAACACAAAGTTGTTTTTTGAGAAGATAAATAAAATAGACAAACCATTAGCTTTGCCCACTCTCACCACACTCATTCAACATAGTATTGAAAGCCCTAACCAGAGCAATCAAGCAAGACAAAGAAATAAAGGGCATTCAGATTGGGAAGGACAAAGTCAAGTTGTCCCTGTTTGCAGATGACGCGATCTTATAGATAGAAAACCTAAAGGCTACCAGAACGCCCTTACGGCTGACTAACAATTTTAATAATTTTGCGGGGTACAAAATCAACACCCACAGATCAGGAGCATTTTTATACTCCGATAATGAACTGGCAGAAAAAGAAATCAAGAAAGCAAGCCCATTTACAATAGTCACCCCCAAGATAAAATACCTAGGAACCAATTGAACCAAGGAGGTTAATGCAGATCTCTACAATGAGAACTACCAAACACCAGTGAGAGAAATTAAAGAGCACCCCAAAATAGTGGAATGACATACCAGGCTCTGGTACGGGAAGAATTAACGTCGTGAAAATGTCCTTTCTACCCATAGCAGTCTACAAATTCAACGCAATCTCCGTCAAAATAGCAACAACTTTCTTCACAGAAATAGAAAAAGCAGTGCTAACATTCATATGGAATACGAAAAGATCCTGAATAGCCAAAGCAATTTTGAGCTTAAAAGCACCCCAAAAACAGAAAGGCTGGAGGCATAACACCACCCAATTTCAAATTCTATGACAAGGCTCAAAACAGCATGGTGATGGCATAGAAACAGACACTCAGATCAATGGAACAGGATAGAAAACCCAGGAATAATCAATTTGCCTACTTACAGCCAACCGATTTTTGACAAAGCAAACCAGAACATACGCTGTGGAAAAGACAGCCTCTTCAGGAAATAAACGGTGCCCGCAAAATTGGACAATCCACATGCAGAAGAATGAAACTGGACCAGCATCTCACCATATGCCAAAATCGACTCGAAATGGATTAAAGACCAGAATATAAGACCCCAAACCATTACATGACTGAAGGAAAACAGAGGGGAAACACTCCAGGAAGTAGGTGGGGGCAAAGGCTTTATGAATAAGACCCGAAACCCACAAGCAACAATATAAAAACTAAACAAATGAGCTAATGTCAAACTAAGAAGCTTCCACACAGCAAAGGAAACAATCAACAGAGCAGAAAGGCACCCTAAAAGAAGGGAGAAAATATGTGTAAACTATACGTCTGCCAAGGGCTTAATATCCAGAACATACCAAGAACTCAAACAGCTGTACAGTATGAAAACAAGTAATCCGATTTAAAACTGGGCAAACGAGATGAATAGACATTTTTCAAAGACATACAAATGGCCAACGGTACACGAAAAAATGCTCAGCATCACTAGTCATCAGAGAAATGCAAATCAAAACCACATTGAGATATCATGTCAACCCAGATAGACTGGCCATTGTTAAAAAGACCATTAATAAGAAATGCTACTGAGGATATGAGGAAAGGAGAACTCTTCTCCAATGTTGGTGGGACTGTAAATTAGCACAGCCACTATGGAAAACAGTAAAGAAGTTTCCTCCAATACAGATAGTACTACCATATGATCCAGCAGTTCCACTACTGGGTATATATCCAAAGAAATGGAAGTCATATGGAAGGGACACCTGCACTCCCATGTTCACTGCAGCTTTACTTACAATAGCCAAAATATAGAACCAACCTCAGTGCCCTTCGACAGATGACTGGATAAAAAAAATGTGATACACGTACACCATGGAATAATACTCAGTGATAAAGGAAAAGAATGAAATTCTGCCATCGGTAACAACCTGGATGAGTCTGGAGAAAATTATGTTGTGTGAAATAAGCCAGACAAGGGAAGATAAATATCACATGCTCTCACTTATAACTAGGTAGAAAGGAAGGAAGGAAGGAAGGAAGGAAGGAAGGAAGGAAGGAAGCAAAGGACTACAACAGTTCCTTGAACTTTCAGAAGGACAGAAGAAACCAATGGTTACTAGAGATGAGGGGATGGACGGAGGGAGGGAGTTGGGGGCGTGATGGGTCAGGCAAAGGGCATAAAGAAAAATCATGATTTGTAATAATGAATATGCTAATAAAAATAATTTAAAAAGTAAGACACTTTAAAACACAAAAAGAATGCCATTATTGACATTCCAGAAAATTCCAGCTATGTGGATAACATTAAAAACCAGCTGTCAAGCTAAATCCTTTATCAGTACAAATTTTGATATTTCTTCAAATTGGGAGGAGAATGTTGGTTTCGATGTACAATGTCTGGTCACTCCCAGCCTCATCTATTTGTCACTGACGACCCTGGGACAGACGGAAAAAAAAAAAAAAAACCGGTTTCTGCAACTTTTAAAATACAGACACGCCCTCCACCACCAACTTTCAATTTCTACAAAACGTCCTTGGGTTCTAGTATTCTTGCACATGTTTGTTCTCTTACAGGAAATTTGCTCCTTAGGATTTCACTGCAATGTGCTTCTGGATCCCATGCCATGATTTATCTCTGAGGACCCCTGTTCCCCTGGATCCATTTCACCCCGTGCCTGGCCACCTGTGTGGCACACACACATAGGAGCAGGAGGACAAGGCTTTGAGATGGGGAACCCGCACAAGCAATTATCTGGGTTTAGGTCTGCAGGTTATTAAGGTTTTCCGTTTCAACTTCCACAGCTAGAACGAAAGTGTAGAAATCTGTTTTCTAGTTAAAATCTGTTCACATCCCAAGTGTTTTTTAAGTTACTTAACAAGCCTTTGGTAGTCCGAAATACCGGGAAGTGTGCCTGTAACTAGAAACACCAGAAACTTCCATTTCAAAATTGTCATAAACCAGGGATACTTTAGAAAAACCTTTTCAGCCCACTTCGTGCCTTGAGTAATGGTGGGTAAACAGTGGAAACCAAGAGAGGCAACATGGAAGCAAACGGATATAAAAGCACAAGGGAGACATCGTGCTCTTGGGGAGAACTAAAATGCAAATTGTGTCTGTAAACGAAAGAAATTATACAGAAATCCCAGAAAAACAATTGACTGAAAATCAGACGAACGATCCCATGTTCATCTCATCACCTTGAGAACACGAAGGATACTTTTGTACAGGCAGCACACCTCCTTAAAGCAGCAGCAGAGTGCTTCGTGCACAGCAAGGCCTAGTTCACCGAGCAGCTGGACCTGTGCCCACACCCAGAGGGCAGCACCAGCCACGTGGGTGCAGAGGAGGTTGTCCCGGTGAACTCCACAAGCGGCAGCAACGCTAGGCTCTACGCCACAGGACTTCTGACAACGGACACAGTCGCACAGACTGCAAGTGGACCCCACATCAGCCTCAAGACCTCCCCCACCCGAAAACATCTCCACAGCCAGCCAGGGAGGCAAAGGAAGGGTCTTCATGGCGTGCAGAGTTACAATGAATCTGTGTTCACGCTGCCCCCTCCCACTGTACCCGTCGAGACCCAGACGATGTGCCCTGCTACTACAAAGTCGAAGAGATGTTTGATGGGGGCAGAGCGGAAGAGGCACATTGAATTTGGATCATTTTACCCATGACCCTTCTCTCCTCCCAACCCTCTTTGCGAAAGATGACATTTCTGGGGAAACAGAAGGTGATCAGAAGCAAGTAGCTCAAATGTATGTCCCTTGTAAATTTCGGATATCCATCAATTTCAATTTTGAGATATAGAGAAGTGCTGGGAAGTTTAATTGGCCGTATCAGTGTCAGTGAAGAGCTGATGGAAGAAGTGCGAAAGGCCAAAGGAGAAAACCCATGAGTAGAGAAATTAGCCTTCGGCTAATCTTATCTTCTCTGCTTCCATATATCCCTGTCCGTCCTCAAAAGTTGAGTGAGGTAGGAGATGATAAGATTGAGATTAGGGCAAATTATTTCCCCATCTTTTCCTTTCTCCAGTGCACAGTCTCCTCAACCCGCACACTTGGAGTCTCAGGGTCAGCTCTCCAATACTGGTCGACACAGAGGAAAACCAACGGAACCAAAACGAATCCACCGAATTATCTCTGCTGTGCTTATTTATACCTTCCCGGGTTTTCTTTCCTTTACTGTTAAGTGCCTATAATCAACTTCAATCATTTTAGCAGAGTACTAAAGAGTGACTGCTCCCAACCCCTTCAGATAGGTGATGCTTATGTTTACATCTGCTTATCAGCTCTGTCAAAGTGCTGTTTCGTGGAGGTGCTGTAATTTGATGAACACATGAGACATGCTATTTGCTAGCAAGAAATTCTCAGCTCAAACAAGCTAAGGTGTATGGAGATTCAGTATAACACAGTAATTGGTTAACTCAGTTTACTTGGGACTCCATTTCTTAGGTCTTGGGCTGTTTACATAACCAAAAGGAGTGTGTGTGTGTGTGTGTGTGTGTGTGTGTGTGTGTGTGTGTGTGTGTGTACCACACTTGACCTAGCACCTACCTGCACAAGTACCCCCCTGCCAAGTGATGTGTTTAAAGGCCAACAAAAAGGAAAACACAGAACACATTTATAATCCTGAAAATCTAGGGCTACTTAACCTTTCTGCTGCTTAATTTTAAAGGCAAAAAATGTACTATGAGCAGCATAAATAAGAACTGATTTGAGCAAAGTTTTATAATAGATAAAATGTACCTGATGGGTCTAATTCAAATTTCTAAAACCTAACTGTGCCGCATTAGTCTGAGATACAAGATCTAAAGCTGCATGATCTAATCTGAGAATTTACGGACCTGTTTGAAATACCTTCATTTGATTAATTTGAAATGGAGGCCAGGGTATGACCTCTAACAGTCTGATCTTTAATAACCGCTCAAGAGATGAGGCAGGAAGTCAGTCGCGCTTAGAATTCTATGCACTTTCCTCTAGTGAGCACACCCTGCGGTTCCACGCGTGCAAGCACACCCCTCGCTCACTGCGGGATCTACAGAGCAGCTGTACATGCCCTTCAAAACTCAAATGCGTGTTATGTGGGTGTGCGGTATAGGGGTAGGACATGAAAAAACTCCCACCTGTCCAGTCCGAGAGAAATTTAACTCCTGAGAAGCACACCTTAGTTGAACATCAGATGCAACACTAATTTGCAGAGGTTCCCACAACATAGGAACAAAAGGGCTGACGTTATGTGTTGATAGCAGATCGTGTGTGAAAACTAAAGTTTTATACGGGGCTGTACGAAGACTAACTGAGGTCTGGAAAATGAGGAATTTTAAATGCTGGACAGTCTCTATACTCAGATTCCGCTGAAGACAATGCAAATACTTATAAGAGCCTGATAATAAAAACAGATTAAAAAAACTTAATCATCAAGGTGAAGCATTTAGTAATGAGGTTTGTACAGC